>NW_026926018.1:0-104489 GCF_032062105.1 Saccostrea cuccullata | reverse complement strand
ACGAATTATAATCCAACAGTAAAAATAGCATTTGGATGAATGCAATTTTGGTTTGTTTGCTATTGTTTTCATAAATATTTTGATGACTGAGTTAACAATATTTGCTGGAAAAAACATAGTCATATAAAAGGGAAATAAACTTTTTTATGGAAGGATATATTTATTAAACAAAGACAATTAAAATATTTTTTATTAATTTCATATGACCATTCATAATAGGACAATGTGATGCACCGTTTATACACGGTCTTACACTGTCGTGGAAACCCTGGCTTCAAAGAAATTGACATGGATCCAGATTACCATGGCGTGAACTTTGGTGTACAGGATCCCAATCCGTGATTCCTCTGATCTAACTCCCACTTTTATATTATGACTTGTGCGGGGGACCGAGAGGATATTGAAAACTGGGAATTTGGCGACACCAGTTGGTTAAAATCTGCCACCTTTTACAAACTTTTTTCGGGAGCTAACTCCCGAGACGCGAGAAACAGTAAAATAATTATTTTACTATTTGTTAATCGACATTAAAAGGATGCTTTCGCCGTTTAAACGGCCCTATCACCGACAAATGAAGAATCACTTCGTTAGGTCGCCTACTCGCCATTCTACTTCTTTGCGCATGACGTCAGCACACAAATACTGCCTACATGTAGATATTGAAAATATTGAAAATATTGTTCAAAGATTGTAATTCATCAAGGAGTGGTTAGGGTTTTGTTCAGAGGATATTCGATGTCCCGAGTATAAAAGTTTTTTTTTATGGCTGTCTTACTAGCTATTGTCTTGCCACCTACACCAATACATAGTATCTCCGTTGATCTTTGAACCCAACATTGCACGACCCTCCAATCAACGTATTCCTACATAAATATTATTTTATAGGCTCAGCCACTGTCTTTGCATTAATGAGTTTTTAAGCGGTTAACTTCGCTAACCACTTTCAGCTAACACAAAAACATTTTAAAAATGTTTTTAAAATTTTTAAAAATGTTGCAAAAACATTTTTAAAAAATTTTTTAAACACGTGATTTTGTATGGTTCTTTAAACGTTTTTAAAACATTTTAGCGAAATATTTCAGCAAAATGTTGTCAAAAATTTTTTTAAGTTGCAAAAACATTTTCAATAATGTTTTAATCACGTGAATTTGTATCGTTTTTTAAACGTTTTTAAAACATTTTAGTGAAATATTTCAGCAAATTTTACGAAACATTTTCTTAAAATGTTACAAAAACATTTTTAAACAATGTTTTAATCATGTGATTTTGTATGGTTTTTTTTAAATGTTTTTAAAACATTTTACAAAATATTTCAACAAATGTTATCATAACATTGTTTTTAAATGTAACAAAACATTTTCAAAAATGTTTTATTCACGTTTAATTTGTTTGGTTTTTAAAATGTTTTCAAAACATTCAAGTGGGTTACAAAAGGATTTTTCCTCAATTTTTACTTTTTCTCATTAAATTATGATATATTTATATTTTAAAAGAAATTAACACAAATTATATTTAATTTTTGAACCTTTAACTCTTTGCCTATCACGCCGTCTGTGACGTAATAGTAGCATTACATTTGTTACTTTTTGATGACGTTATCCTTTTCCCCACAACGCACTTGCGATTACGTGCTGAAACGACGTGTTTTTGAAGATGAATATTCACATGGTGTATGTGGCAATGGTTGTTCTATATAGATACATGTCGCCATGATATCCATGCAACCATCTTTAATGTTGAATTCAAGAATTTAAAGATGGTGATTTATCCTGTTTATTTTGTTTAAATAACTTTTTCATGTGGAATGGTACAGACTTAATTTATTTTTATTTACAACTTACTTTTTTGAATATTTGTAAATAAAAAAAATGAAAAAAATATTTGATTTTTCAGACAGGGTGTCATTTTATACTCGTGTTAAAAACGACCCCCCCCCCCATTTTTTCAGTCCATGCATATAACGATTTTATCTAAACTTCCCGAATCTTCAATTATAAATAAAAATCGAAATGAGGTCTTGAAGAAATATTGCAGCCCCGGGGGACCCTGTTATCAAAAAGTTTAAGTGTTGGTGTATGGGGATTGGGGTGGGGTGTTGAAAAAAAAGGTTTTCTAAAAATTGAAAAGATTGTTAATCAAATTTCTTTCCTTTATAAATTAAGAGATACATAAAATTTTTACTTTCAAAGGGTTTTAAAAATATGAATGTTTTTATCATATTTAATATATAAAGTTACTTATCATTTACTATCGAAACAACACAGTCCTTTTTTTAAACATCGAATTTTACTTCTCGGATAAAAAAGTACTCGAAAATTCGTGTTTTTATTTAAAATTGAAAATTAATACATTTTTAAATATAAATGAAGGGTGTGTCTAACATCAATTTATATTTTATGCAGCCAACATTTACTTGAAATTTAATCAAGTTTAAAATGGTATCGTTTTTGATTGATTTAATTCCACTACCTTTTTTTTTTTTTAAATATTTGCGACTTTCGTTTCCGTCATATTAGACGCATCCCTTTTTTACACATATCGAAGCGGTTTGTTGATAAAGACTCATTTTCATTGTTTATTTTATATATTTCCCGGGGACAATTGATGGTTACATCAATGTTTTCTTGTTATCACTTGTGAAGATTTTTATAAAAGTTTTTTCACCGATTTTTTTAGGACAAAAAAGAAGTTATAGCTTTCAGCATATTTGTTTTTTTTTTTATCAAGAGTTATTTGTTTTTGCAAAACAAATATTGTTGGAATATATCACTTATTTTTATACTGAACAATAAAGAAGGATTGATTGTTGAAAGGAAACGTTTCATTTTTTAAGTTAAAATTTAACTGATCACACTTCTTTTTAATGTTTTGCCCAAATATAGGATGAGATACCGCCTTCGGACTGGATTAAATTAATCAGTCTAAAATTAGCGTTATTGCCTGACGTCACGGGGGCTGTATAAGGATTGATATTTCCGAGGTGCGAAGAAAAAAGGGTACAGTTGCCAAAAATTTTGTGCATGCTGATTATCACTGGAATTTCACTGGATGAAAAACCAGGTTTCCCAAATTTGGATACCCGATGGAAACATATGGGAATCGTGACATCAGTATTTTCCCATATATTTTCCATTTTATGGAAACCACACAGTGGTTTCCACTAATCCCGACATGGAAACAATAACCGTGGTTTCCCGAAGTTTCCCAAGATAGGAAACCGTGGAAACATGCCCCCGGGTTTTCCCATGTGATTCCCGACATGGAAACAATCAACCTGGGGTTTTCCCCGTAAGTTTCCCAAGATAGGAAACCGGGAAAACATGCCTCAGTGGTTTCCTTATAGATTCCCGACATGGAAGCCATCAATCTGTATTTTCCCCCATTTTTCCCCGGGTAGGGAAATTTGAAATTATATCTCATTCAAATTTTCCCAAACACATGTACTTTTATTTTACAAAAAAGTTAAATATTTTCTAGGTTCCCAAATTTTTTTTCCCCGATTATAGTTTTTTTTTTTCAAACGTGTACACATACTGTATCAAATGAATTAACTCGGTCTCCCCCTTCAAACAGTTAAAATAACTTAAAGTGTATTTCAGTGTGATAAAATTTAATATTTCATGACCTTGAACGAAAATTTAAATTTTTAAATTGGATTTATCACATGAGTTTTGGAAAAACCGTATAAAATGCGTGAAATGGAATAGAGAAGAATAAGTGCAGTACAGAGAGAAGTTGTGATTATATTAAAAGACATTGTTTAAGATATTATATTTATTTATTTATTTATTTTTTTTAACAATCATTTTTATTATTTGCTTGTCTTTTTTTTCTTGGGAACCCCCCCCCCCCCCCAAAAAAAAAGCATTTTTGAAAACGTTGGTACGGCCTGTGTAACTACGAGCAACTTTCCTCACGTGCCATATCAGGTGGAGACACGTCCCCAGCACCTGGAGACAGGAGACACCTGTCACTGTGTATTGTTTGTATATTCTATGTGATTTAGAGGGTTTTTTACTTACAGGGAACAAGGGGGTTTTGTCAAGCATGTATACACACATCCCCGAAAATTTAAGATGATGATTTGTGTTATTTTTTATCATTAAAAATTATTGTAAATAATCAGTTATACAAGAGAAAATAGTTTATTCAAAAAAAAACCCTTCATTAATTTTAGAAGTTCAATGAAAGAACAAGCTATTTAGAATTTCTTTTCAATGTTCATAATTATTTAAAATAAAATTATCCCGTTTAAAAATTAAATAATTTTCCATAGCTATAGAATAAATATAAATACTCGTCGTGTATAATTATATTAAATCATAATCACTTAATGTAGATCAATGAGATTAAAACGGTACTTAATAGTCTTGTTGATGTTTTGTGTTAAATTTGTAATCCAACTACAAAGACATCTATAAAATAATGATTAAAATATCAAAAAAATATTCATATAAAAACGTTTTTTTTTTTTTAATTTTCTTTTAATTTAAATATGTTCGCAGATCCCTGTGTAGTAAAATCGCACTTTTCGCATGAAACAAAGGTCCTAAATGCACATGTATAATATTAACAAAACCATTTTCCCCCCCCAAAAGGGCCCATTGCTCTACAGTACATGTAACAAAAAAAAATCTATAAAATTTTACATTATTTTGTTTTTTCTTAAGAACAACGGCTTTTTGGTGTGTGTGCATGCTAAGGCAATCTATTGAAAGAATTGAGTGTGTTTATTGTATTATTGTGCATTTTCTGTTATGTTTTATAAAAGATGAGAAGGTTTTTAATACAACTACAAACATTTCTTTATCTACGTTGTCCACTACTTTATTTTTTTTCTACATGCTGTAAATTACTCTTTTATATATATAAAAAAAAAAAAAAAAAAGAAAAAAAAAATATGGTGTTTTTAAATTTGACTAGACTAGGCCTGTAGGTAAGTAAATTTAGTTTGGGTAAAAATAACCGGGAATCCTTTTTTTACTTGCATGCTTTACCAAATTTCCGAAAAAAAAAGTACATGAGAAGGATACAGGGCGGGACCAGCTAAAGTTGTGTGCATAAACTCACAGCCCTTCAAATTAACAAGTATCTATCGACAGTATATGAATGTTGACAAAATCTTTCCAATGACCCAATTATACCAGTCACGACTAAAATACTGAATTAATATATATACTGTTAATTTTTCCTGCCTTTGATTAGATATTAGTTTTGTTCCACCTTGTGATGACCTGTATTATTTTGTCTTAATTTTCACAAGTGTATCATCTTCATACCTCAGGGTGATCCTTTCTACTAAAAGCGTTTTTGATTAGCAATTAATTTTTAAACATGTTAAACACCGAACTTTTCAATTATCACAATTGTAGCTCATTTTGATGCCTTTTAGCACAATTTAAAAAATATACATCGTTTTGATGTGACATTATAAAATTCATAATTACAACCGTTAAAAAAAGCGAGGAGTGGGGGGGGGGGGGGTATTTTTCAGCTAGGACGGCCACTATACTTACAACCAAGCCTCGAAACCCCCACCCCAAAATCAAATAATTTTAGTTGTTATTCCAGAAAGAATTTTTTTCTCTAGGTGGCACATGCATTTTTTTTTTTTTTTTTTAAAAGTTTTCTTTCTATACTAGGCCGACACATCGTATCGACAAAAATATTTAGGAGCCCCCCTTTTTTTTCCATGAACAGGAAAAACTTCATTAAATTCTAATGTAAATGTCTAATCATACTTAATCATAATGAATTTTTCCCCCATCCCGCATCGCTCTGCAGGCGCTTTATTTTCATTGGTCAATTTACCGAGGCGCCATTTTTTTTGGGGGGAGGAATGAGAGGGACGAAGAAGAAGGTGTAAGCAGCTGGTAAATGTGAAAAGTTAATGATGTTTTCACCACCCAGTGTCTTTGAGACTGTGAAAATGCAGGGAACAACAACCAAGGATTAGTGTACTAATTTTTGTTAATTTATTACGGTAAATAATTGTAATATTTGGCAACAACAAATCTTCACTATCGGAGACAACTTTTGTTCTGACGCCATTTTGAAAAGTTGGAATATCTAAAATTTTAGACTTTAGTACATATATTGCAAGACATGAAAGGGGAAATTTTAGTGATATGACATACTTAATTTACTTCCATGCAATAAAAAAAACGACCTCAAAACCGTCATGTATGTGTTCCATACTGTATGTTGTAAAATGGCTACAGTACGTTTCGCCTTTTAATAAAATGAATGCTCAATATAAATAGTTTTTGTGTTGTTACAAATGAGTTCTTTTAAAGCGGATTTTTTTTTTTTATTTTTTAATTTTTACCACTTCTATTTATTCGGATGATAATATTTATACCGAGCACGGTTTCGTAGTTAAATACAGAATGCAGTATATCCGGTTTGAATTCATGTGTTCTCATCTCGGATAGCAACTCTTTTGATGTTTTAAATATGACTTATGACAAGGTATAGATGAGCTATTTTTTTTTTAAAATTATGAAAAAAACATCAATATTTTTCGAAAAGTGCTTCAATCGCAACTATCCGATTATTCATGAAGGATAACATTATCAGAACAGTTGAAATAGATTGTAGCTTAGCATAACCCTTAATCATATGCATGAGAATGATATGTAGGAAAACATACATTTAAAAAGTGGATGTAGGCGAAAGCCCCTCCACTTATCTGAAGAGAAAAAGTTAGTATATTGAAAAACTTTATTTCAAAAGAAAAATTTTCTAATGTCTGACCTGCTGACAGTGGCTGAGATGAAGATGTTAAAAAAAAAAAAGCCTACATAGTGAATTAATATTGATAGTATATCAAGTAATGCAAATGAATCATCAGCTTGAATTATCAGTTATTTCACAATTATTGACCTGTGTAGGCCAACATGAAGTTATAAGGACCTATGTCAAGTGATACTGACCCGCAGTGAAGAATAAAACCCTTTAAAGGATTTTTTTTTTCCCCCTTTTTTGAATAGTCATTAATAAGTGTTTTATTACCTAACTTACTATATAATAAATTAAATTGGAAAAAAAAAACGAGAAAAAATAAAGAGTTTTAAGAACTGTTTATTCACATACTTGTCTATGAATTAGCTGAACACATAACATAAAGATTAAATTAATATTTAATAATTCAGAGTAATACTTAATAAATTGATTGATTGATTTTTTGTGTGTTTTATTTCAATTTACAGGGTTCCAAATTAACTTTTTTTAGCACTAGTCCGCATGGACTAGTGACTTTACTTCCACTAGTCCGCAACCTATTCCACTAGTCCGCCCTATAGTATGTAAAAAAAAAAACAAATCTTAAAATTTTATCAATTAATTCAATGAAATATGTGTCCACACATCAGTTGGAAGCATGTGGTGAAAGAAAGAGGGTTTTAACTTTCAGAAATCTCCACATGGTCACGTCTTTGCCTATTGATCACAATGTAGAAAACGCTTTATTGTGGTTGTGTTTATCATTTATTTTCAAACATCTACGAGACTCGGAAATGAAATTAATAAAATGTGAACCAATTCAAACTTCCCGGTATATCTGGATTTGCACTAGTCCGTAAGGACTGTCCTTAAAAAATCTGCTAGTCCGACACAATTTTTACTATCTCAGATTTACGGACATGAGTTAATTTCAACCCCGATTATTTAATTAATTATAAAGTAGGAAAATATAATAGTGATGTCGTGATCATAAAAAATCTTGAATATCACGATGATGTTTTGAACAGACAACAGTTTATTGGTGACCCGTAAAAGTTGAAAATGCCTAATTACAAATAATACAGTAGGTTGGTATTAACAAATTTTTTGTGGTCCCAACATTAGAAAAGTAGAATGGTACAAAAAAGTATGTTAAATTTTGTTATTACTGGGTTTTTTTCCCCCTTGGTACATATGTAGGTGCTGACGCCTGATGCTAAATTACATACTTATTTAAATTAGAATGCGATAGTACATGAACATACTATATCCTTTCAGAGAGAAGAAAACTGACTTTAAAAGAAAACCAGTCATGAGTGAGATTAAATCATATGAATGTATGATGAATCAGGATGTGATCATTTGGTAAGTGGTAGTTAATTCAATCATGAATTGGAATGTATGAAAATTGCATGAAAAGAAAAGAAAAAAAAAAAAATACCAAATTTATAAAAAAAAAATTAATTGAAATACTTAATTTTGGTTTCTGATTAGCTACAAGTTTTATGTAAAAGCTAGGGCTGAATTGCCCCTCAATGATATGTGTGTATTGTCGTGATTGACATACATCAGTAAACTAATACAAAGTCAAACTTTGTTTAACTCAAACCTGAATTGAACAGGAAAGAACTTCGATATCAATGAAAATAGGAAAATTAAAACATATTTACTGATTCTACATGTAGCTGGTCAGTATTTCGTTGACTTTAAGGAAACTCTAAACATGCGCACTAAAGAGCTTAGCCCTTAGATGTGAGATTTCTGCTACAAATAGTCCAATGTCTTTTTGAACATTTTCCTGGGAAATGAGGCACATACAGTATCCTACTAACTTATATTTATTTTGATAAGTTTGTAAAAAAAGTCAAAATTGTCAAATTGAAAATATGACAAACAATTCATGTTTTAAGAAGGGGTACAATCGTCATTGGCCACTCTTGTCCCTAGAGGAGATGCATCCAATTTCAAATTGCATGTTGAGCTATACCCGGTGATTTATCAGTTTTAAGTGAATTTGTCTAAGCAAAACATATCAAAAAAGCATTTCAGAACAAAACAGGGCTTCAACTGGGAGTAGGGCATGTTTGACAACATAGAGAGTCCCCTAAGATTGATCATTGTGGTGTTTTTTTTTTTTTTTTTTGTGTTTAGTTTGTTATATTTGAGTTTTTATATATTTTAGAGGCATTCACCAATGTCATTACTAATGACAAACATAAGAAATGGAGACGGGAGAATGGAAAGATGATCTTCACAGACAGCAGTCAAAACAAAGCAAAAGAAAGCGTTATAAGTCTAATTTATAAAATCCTATATGAAAAAGTGATATTTTTGGGGTTTATTTTTAAAAAATTTGCCTACATTTCAAAGATATTTGTTAATTAACAGTCTTCTTTATATGTATAGCAGGGTTGTAGAGGAATTAAATATTCTTTGAAATTTATGTTTTGTGTCAATGGGTATTTTACAAAAAAAAGGTCACATAGTTCCTTATCATTAATTGTACAGATATTTTTTTAAATAGTTGTATGATTAACTATGCGCTTTTTCCCTCAGGAACTGGAAAAAAAAAGAAGACCGTGGAACATCTTATCTAGACAAGTCATGCCTATCACGCCGTCTGTGACGTAATAGTAGCATTCATTTGTTACTTTTTGATGACGTTATCCTTTTCCCCACAACGCACTTGCGATTACGTGCTGAAACGACGTGTTTTTGAAGATGAATATTCACATGGTGTATGTGGCAATGGTTGTTCTATATAGATACATGTCGCCATGATATCCATGCAACCATCTTTAATGTTGAATTCAAGAATTAAGATGGTGATTTTATCCTGTTTATTTTGTTTAAATAACTTTTCATGTGGAATGGTACAGACTTAATTTATTATCTTATCTTACAACTTACTTATTTTGAATATTTGTAAACCAAAAACTTAAATGAAAAAAATATTTGATTTTTAGACAGGGTGTCATTTTATACTCGTGTTAAACAACGACCCCCCCCCCCTATTTTTTAGTCCATGCATATAACGATTTTATCTAAACTTCCAGAATCTTCAATTATAAATAAAAATCGAAATGAGGTCTTGAAGAAATATTGCAGCCCGGAGGACCGGGCTGCTCTATACATATAAGTGTTGGTGTATGGGGATTGGGGTGGGAGTAGTTATGTAGAATTAAAGGTTTTCTAAACATTGAAAAGATTGTTAATCAGAATATTCTTTCCTTTATAAATTACGAGATACATAATATATTTACTTTCATAAGGTGAATCTGTAAAAATATGAATGTTTTTATCATATTTAATATATAAAGTTACTTATCATTTACTATCGAAACAACGACAGGTCCCTTTTTTAGAACATCGAATTTTACTTCGGAAAAAACGTACTCTGCAAAGTTCGTGTTTTATATTTAAAATTGAAAATTAATACATTTTTAAATATAAATGAAGGGTGTGTCTAACATCAATTTATATTTTATGCAGCCAACATTTACTTGAGGAATTAATAATTTAAAATGGTATCGTTTTTGATTGATTTAATTCCGACTACCTTTTTTTTTTTTTTTTAAATATTTGCGATTTCGTTTCCGTCATATTAGACGCATCCCTTTTTACACATATCGAAGCGGTTTGTTGATCAAGACTCTTTTTCATTGTTTACTTTAATTTTTCCCCGGGCGACAATTGATGGTTACATCAATGTTTTCTTGTTATCACTTGTGAAGATTTTTATAAAAGTTATTGTACCGTTTTTTTAAAAAAAAATTAAGCTTTCAGCATATTTGTTTTTTTTTTATCAAGAGTTATTTGTTTTTGAAAAACAAATATTGTTGGAATATTTTTTTTTTATACTGAACAATAAAGAAGCGTATTGATTGTTGAAAGGAAACGTTTCATTTTTTAAGTTAAAATTTAACTGATCACATCTTCTTTTTAAGTTTTAAATATACGGATGAGATACCGCCTTCGGACTCGGCTTTAAAATTTAAATCAGTCTAAAATTAGCGTTATTGCCTACGTCACGGCGTCAGGCTGTATAAGGATTGATATTTCCGAGGTGCAAGAGAAAAGGTCACAGTTAGCCAGCAAAATTTTGTGCATGCTGATTATCATTGGAATTTAATTTGTTACCTCCGTTTCAACAAAACATTTAGCAAAAAAAAATAACCGTCTTACTGATACAATATATTGATATGTTTATTTCCCTTAGATTTTTTTTTTTTGCATGCAGCTGTTTATTTCATGCGATTTCATTTACGGACATGACCGTTTGACCTTTTTTCTGCATTTCTGTACTATTGGATGAGTCCATTTGTCTTCGAGGTAAGGGGTGTCATAATCATTTTGCGCCAAATGTCACGTGTATATCTTCGCGCCCTTTTTCTGGATGATTCTACTGCACTGCGGTGAATGGAAATGAAAACTTCAAGTCTGTTTTTTTTATCGGAATTTCGAATTTTGGGGGAAAAAAAAAACATATCGGTGATATTGTAAAGAAGTTAGAAGTTACATCAATTAAAGTAAATAAAACGACACGGAAAAAATGTTTTAGAGAAAAACTGGCCAAAAATACATAATATTTCTGATCATATCTCGCCTGCACTCCCCCCCCCCCCCCCCCCCCCAAGTTTTGATCAGAGGTAAAATTCTTCCTCTTATGAAACACAGAAAATAGACTTAGGAAAAGTGTCCCTCCTTTTTCGGGATTGAGGAATACTAGCATAAGGAATCACCGTCAAGTTCGTTGGGTCATTTATGCATAACGGGCTGTTTCCAACAATCGTTGATGCTCTGGCATACCAAAACAATCTAGTACTTAAACATATTCTGCATGTTAATCTTGAAGATTCATTTATTTCTTAGTTATCATATTCTCAGCTGTCTTCCCGGTAGTCTATGCAGTTGAATCTAATTCTAAATTTTTAAATTTTTAAAAACGATATATAATTTTACATAGGCACCTTTTCCCGCATACATTAATTCATTAGTTCATTTCCCCCATTTAATTACTAAATTTTTAAAACCATTATAGAGTTGCGGAATGAGGAGCTGAGCTTTACCTCACGGGTTCGAATCCCCTGCAGGACGGTGGAGATCGGTCCTTAGGATGAGACTGTTTAAAACCAAGCCCGAGTCGCAGTAGGTTTAGCACGAAAATATTACATGAAACTGCTCATTGGGCCCGAGTTCAAGTATTTGTAACACTCCCCATGCGTCCTTATACAACAAACGAAAAACAGATCAAAACCAATTTAACACATACAAAATATACCTTTTAAATAAAATATCACTGTTCCTTTTTCCCTCAGACACGTACAACAGGAAAGGGGGAGGAGGTGTCCCCCCCCTTTTTTTCTCAACCTTACTTTTACTATATATAGGAAATGTTAGTTGAAAGGTTGGACCACCCCACCCCCCTGTATATAACAGGAAATGTATTAAAGAGAAATGCAGTATTTAATGCTAAAAAAGTTATACAGGGAAAAATTTACACTGAAAAAAAGTTGGTCACGACCCCTACCCCCCCCCCCCCCCCCCCCCCAAAGGATTTTTTAAATTTGGGCATATTCCTTTTTTTTCAGGTGAATAAAAAAAATTTCTAGCTGCCCCCCCACTTTCAAAAACGAGGCTGTCCATTGCCTCATAAGTAGCAAACAACTTAAAATTAATGCATGATGTTTTGTTCGACGTCTTCATAATTTACTCTAATGAAATAATTACCCCTCACACCAATGTAAACGTTTATATAAATAACTTATCATGATTATAGGTTTATAGATATTGATTGCATTAGTCAGGAAGCTTTTTTGAAAAGCTATTACTTGTACCGGTTTACAATCCTTACTGGCCAATTTAAAGTTTTCCGACCCGAAATCTACTGTGGTAGGAATTTTTACACCTACAGGTACATGTGGATATAAAAAAAATCACGTTTAAGAAGCCATGAAATAAACTTTTTATTGGCTAAAGGTGAATTTTAAAAAAAAAAAAAAAAAAAAGAAGAAATAAATAAAAAAATTCAAAATAAAAAATTCAATCAATCGCAATATTTCATTTGTAAGAATGGAATTTTAACACAATTCTAAAAACAATGCAAAATTTTCGAGGGCCAAGAACTTCTCGGACGTAGCGGTCAGTACTCCACATTTTTCGCGATGATGCTCGAAGTATTCCGATTATTTGTAGAGCAAATCACGGATTACTCCAAAAAAGGTTTCTTTGGAAATGCATTTATTTAATTGTATCTAGTTACTGAGAAATTGTATTTCCACTATTTTTCCAGATGTTGTCAAAGGAATTAATACATTTTGCATTCATTATCATATTGAACGCGATGAATTTTATGATCATGCAGAGTCGATGCAGACGAAAACCTGTCCACGTTTAGAAAACGAATAGTGTATCTAAAAAACTTGCAGAAAATAAAGTCAGATTAAGAAATATTGTACACAATAAAATTTAATCACTCAGGATCTATCAGGAGTTGGTGCGTAGTAGATACACATATTTTTCAATATCTATACACCTGTACTTTTGTGATTGCTCGGTTATCCCTTGATCATCATATAATTAAAATATATAAGTTAACGGCATAAAAAATAATTGATTGTGTTTGTAAAAGATATGCAATTCTGACCGAAATAAATGTTCATATAAATCAGAATGTAGAATGAACAGATTATCTTAGCTTGTTATACCTTTAAAAAAAATTCCTATACAAATCTATACGAAAAAAAAATCAAAATTATCACTTCGCGGATTATAAAAAAAGATCTAACATTTTTAATGTTTTGCCGAGCGGGCATAAAAAAATCGATGTCGGAACGCTGAGTGAGATGTTGGACCACTGGAGAGATGTTGGACTGCTTGACGTCACAGAATGGGCGCAGCTTAATCTCATTCTTCGGGCAAAATGCGTTTTGTCGGACCCTCCAACCTAACGGCCTCAGGCAGACAGTTTGGGTCCGACAAAACGCATGTTGCCCTCGAACTAGTCAATAAATGTATAATATTTCAGTAAGGAAAAGATATATTCCTACTACTTTTTCTTTTCCGATATTTCATAGTTTACTTGGCAATTTTTAGTAAACTTTTATTTTCCAACATTCATGAAAAAGTAAATTTCAGGTAATAAAACTGAAACTGAATCAAATTAAAATCGAATAATAAATCATCGACATCAAAATAATAAAGGTAAAAGCTTTGCTTCGTTTTTAAAGACAACCATGTTTAATTTGAGATCAATATCATATATCCGGACAAAGTGCACTCACTGACATAATAAATTCAAGTGTACTTAATTTTTTTTACCTATCGATTATTCACAAACTTGGTAGACATAAACACCCCCCCAAAAAAAAAAAAAACGGAAATGCAAAAAAAAAAAATGTCAAACATGCTGAACATAATTACTGAAACTTTATAAATGAAGTACACAATTTCAAATCAGTCCTTCTATAAAACAAGCTGTTGATCGAAGAAAACAAATGCTAGAATGCTGAATATATCGGTAATTCCGGAGATTGATGTAGGAAATAATTTAGATCGCTGTTGGTCAAACCCCCCCCAAGAATGGAGTTTTTAGCGCCTAAATGCATTGCTCTTCATACAACACTTTACATGAATAAAGTGACGAGTTAACTGGCCATTCACAAGGTGGATGTCAAATGGATTTTTTTCTGTGTAGAACGTAAACATATAGCCGGTGGAAGAATCACATCAGACTAAATCATTGTCCTCGTATGGAAATATACTCCCCTATTCAGATTTTCTTAAACCTATCACTTCTAATGTATGCAGTGTTGACAAACTAAATATACAGAGTACACGCATATATACTTCAAAAACTTCATGCGAAAGCGGATAAGTGAATATTTCTAAATATACTGACAATACAAACGTACCCAAGGTAGGTTAAAAATATTCCTAAGGAACTATTTACCCCCTTATAAAACTAATTACGCTCCGAAGCCAAGGAGAGAGGACGGGGGGAGGGGGATGGAGTATACTGTTTTACCCTTGTGTGTTTGTCCGTCTGTCTAGCTGTTTGTGTTTAGTTCGTAAGTTTTGATCACAGTTTTCGCAGCAACTACTCATCACAGATGTTTGAAATTTTCGCACATTCTCCACTAAGGCATGATACATGTTTATCGGTGGATCCATTTTTAAAAGAAAATCTTATGTCAACTGCCTGTTAATCTGTGCGTCTGTCGTACAAAACATAACACATTTCCGTCGTAGTTTTTTCCAGCAACTGTAGTTATATTGCAGATGCTTGAAATTTTAGCACATACTTTGTTATGGCATGCCATATGATGGGATTTATATTTGTATGGATCTTGATGTCAACTTCCTATTTGTCTGTGTATTTGCCTGTAACTGAACTTGTGTAAATTTTAATTAATATATCAGTGTACGTATTTTCACATCAAAACATAGTAAGTGCAACATGCAATTTTTTACTGAATATTAGAAACGTTGACTCGATAACGAAATCATTCAAATTTAAATTAAACTACATCTTCTTCAACACGATATTGCCGTTTCTTAAGTTTTTTTTCCTTTCTAACTGTGATATATTTCTATGTATTTTTTTTTATTGCTGTGTAAGGCGGAAACAATAAGGTTGTTTTTTCAATTTGAATTTAAATCGAACAAGAAATAAATTAAAACAAAGCTTTTTTTATATGAACAAAACCTCTTTTCTCTTCAGTAGTATGAGCATGAAGTAACTTTTTTTTGTATTTTTATCCGTTCCTTCCGTCAATTTCTGCACACACTCTTATCAATTATTTACATAAAAAATTCATGTGTGGAATTTGATAAATTTTGGATCAAGGATCTCATCTCACACAAGATTGGGGGATATCTACATCACCAACCCAGTGGTTCAAGTGGTGAGCTTATTAAGTGTAAAAAAGACCTTCTTAATTTGTTCTGCATCCCAAGTTTTTTGTGTTAATAAATCGAACGACTCGGGCATATTTAAACGAGAAAAAATATTCTTATTAGCAAAATATATTAGAATGGAATTAAAAAAATATTTTATTTCTCATTTATTGTCATACAATCAAAACTTTACGCAATATCAGAGCAGAAAACGTTAAAAAACGCAATGTGCGTTAAAGTGCGTGATTGTGGGGTAAAGGTATATGCGTTAAAATGCGTGATTGTGGGGCAACGGTATATCAAGTTAAAATGCGTGATTGTGGGGAAGGGGGTTAATACAAACCCATATTCAATATGTTTAAATTATCACATTTAAATTTCATTCTCGGTACAAGTTTTAATTTATTTTCTTTCAAGTCACCGGGTTTTTAAAGGTTGAAAACGGCGTCTAATCCATTCACTGAATTTTTGAAAGAACAGAATCACAAAAATCCTATGTTCCTGTATCGGAGAACAGAGCGGCGGATCTATAAGACTTAGTTAGAATCACATACACTGAAAACGCTGATAAGGAATCTGCCCCTCGGAAAGAATAGCACAATCTGTAAAGATAAAGGAAAATTGTGTTTGTATTAGCGTTCTACATCTAATGTATCTTAAGATGATCAATGAAAATATACAAAAAACATTTTAAATAATTATATCAAATTTAGTTTTCTCCTTCATTTGCATTGAAAAAAAGCAGAAATATTATTACTATGACAATATTATTGAAGAGTAATAGTATTTACGTACACCTTTGCCTTCACCAAAGGCGGGTCTTTTGAATGTGGGAATTTGAAAATACGGATGATGAAACCAACACCATGCTGTAAAGAAATTTCATTTTTAAATCAACATATTGTTTGATGATTAACATTTCACAAAGACAACGAATACTTGAATCAAGGATATAATTGTGTTGCCTTAAGAATGAAGTATTCAAATTAAATACATGTATATAAATTAACGCCTTGTCATTTCTACATACTTTTGTACAAAGATATATAATTGATCATGCACTGGTAGTATAGAAGTCATTTTAAATGATCTTTTAAAGTCTATGATAAAGGAATAATTCTTACCATTCAAAGTTAATAAATCCCGAGGTTATTATTGTGGTTTATATGGTGCAACGTCTTCTCATTCAAATCGACACGGAGTAAGCACGCACATCTTGTTTACCAGAATTCAAAATTTTGCCTAGATAAGCAGCAAACCACTATACTCTGTAACGCGCTGCCCAGCAGGAGAATTGCATAATAGGTTATCATGACACTGAACCTGACCAGTGTGCCAATCCCCATCTAATGCCACAGAGTAAAATTCTGGAGTGGATCACAATATTGATGAAGAACATTTTTTAAAAACAGACATTAAGAGTTTTATATAATGCTTATGATTTTATACATTTAATTATATTTTAAATTTTTTTGTTTGTCTATCCTTTCATTTATTGATTTTTTAATTTGTTTAATCAAAGGACTTTATATAAATTATGTCTGTTTAATCAATAAGCCAAAACTAGAAATCATTATGAAATACCGGAAAAAATCTTTCAATTAAAAAATTACAAAAATTCCTCATTTTAACACTATTCTTTCTATTTTTTTTTTATTTTTCTCCATTAATTAAATTTAAGAAAAATCGCAATCATACATTATTTGAATGTTTTAAGATAATTTTGAAAATAACAGCAGCAATTTGATGAAAAATGAAGTCTTTAAAAAAAGAAAACTCATTAAATTGAATGTTCTAAAATCATTCTCACAACATACTGTAAAAACACATATTCTCGTGGGGTCAAATTTTCGTGTTTTGAGGAAAAAAACTGGTTTGTGGGAATTTGATTTCGTGGATGAAGAACTTAATTAGTAGTTGTGCATATGAAAATTTACATTTCGTGTTGGGACATAAATTCGTGGGTCTCTTCATACCACGAAAATAACGAAAATTAAACCCCCACGAAAATAAGTGATTTCACAGTACTCTCAAGTTACTAAATGATTTGAATTTTGCCGCAATTACATAAATGTTTCAGAAACATCTTGAAAATATTTCCAAAAAATGATATTAAGAATGTTTTAAAAATAGTTTTAAAATGTTCCTTACAAATGTTTCAGAAATCTATATCTGCAATGTTTCCAATTTACAGAAAAAGAATGTTTCATTTCATGTTTTAAGAATGTTTTTAAAATGTTTTATAAGATCCTTAATATTTGGAAGCTATAAATACCCTTAAATGAATTAAGAATGTTTCAAAAACATGTTGACAATTTTCCTTCCAAATGTTTCAGAAACGTATTTATGCAATGTTTCAGATTTATGGAAAAGGAGAATTTCATTTCATGTTTTTAGAACGTTTTTAAAACGTAATATAAAAATCTTTGATATATGACAGCTAAACATACCTTTTGAAACATTTTTAAAACGTTTCAAAAATATTTTAGAAAAATGTTCCAAAAGGATTTCATCATAAGCTTCTTGAAAACATTTTAAAAATGTTTTTGAAATGTTATAATGAGAAAAGAAACTATTTTAAAAACATTTTTAAAATGTTTAGTCTGAAATGTTTCGAAAAAACCTTTTTACAACACCAATAAAATGTTTTGAAAATGTTTTGTGCTACCTGGGATGGCATGTGTCCAACAATATTACGCAATTTTTATAGACACTGGAAACTTCCATAAGGCGCTACCTATCGACAACAGAAACTTCAACAAAGCATCTACCTATGATTTGTTTCTTGCATATATAACATATGTTAAATAAAATCAAGACTATCAAAACAACATAATCTTTCGGTTTTTAATTTTTTTTTTTCTGATTTTGTTTGTCAATGAAATAAATTTATAATTGTTGTATTAAAAAAGTTTATGTGTAGGAGCATTTGGTGTCGAGATTAAATTTCAGTTACGTCAGCTGAATGCGATGGGGCTCTGTGACGAAATTCGAAGTCAGCATGAAGTTTAGCTGATAACATTATCAACGCGTTAGATTTAAACTTTAGGAAGAAATGTATAGCGAAAAATATCATGTTTGAACCCAATGCTACACGAAAACCAGAAGGCATATCCGTTTTATATGTTAAATTGAAGCCTGAATCGAACAGGGAGTAAAAATTGCGTTTGTACATTTATATATAGAGGGGGTAAAATGCTTCGATATTTGGCTAATTTATAAGAACTTATTGATAAAAATTCAGGTGCCTGTGATTAATTATAAGGTACCCCTCATGAACAATAAATATTTGACCGAATTATGCTACTGGGCACAGGGAGGACGGGTTAATTACTGGCTAAAGGGATTGAAGGTTATTACCGACTGCAAAACATCGGAGAATCTCTCGATCGAGTTTCATTTTCGTTGCCAAAATATTAAGGCATCCCTTTAATTGAATTAAGTAATACTAGTACACGAAGAAAGCCTTTTTATAAAAATACTGAATACATCTGTAAATTGCACAGTTATGGAAACAATAGGATTACTTCCATTATGAAACGTTTGTTTTCTTCTTTTTTTCTCAGTTGAAATTATTTAAAAGATGATAAAAGCTTTGTTTCCGGTGATAAATTCTGTACCCAGTCTAATTATTACAAACGATTATAAACGATCACATTTTTATATATAAAAAATAATAATGGGACTCTGAAAATACTAAAATTAATTTTAAAAAATAAAAAAAAAAAATAATCGGCATTCCATCCTCTTCTAACAATCAATCGATATAAAGTATGCACAGAAAAAAGAGGCAAGAAAAAACTTGACAATTAGCACAAATTGAAAATTATATCTAATAAATGATAGAAGTCCTTTTCTAACACCCTGTTCGAATGCATCTTCAATTAAAATGTTCAATACTTTTAGACATAATTTTTGTTTTCATCCTTCCTATAGAATCTGTTGATTCTAAATGATATCATACACAATCTAACTTGAAGGTCAATTCGATATAAATTTAAATATTTTAAGAAGTTCAATTTTTTCATAAGTTGTTAAAAAAATTGTTCAATAAAGAAAATCATAGAAAAATCGTATGTTTTCAAAGGGAGAAAAAAAGAATATACATGACGCAAAACTATCGGAATTGAAGAAATTTGATCAAATATCTAACTTTATAATCCTTTTTCAAACTATATTTTTTAAAGTTTAAATGTAGAGATAAATTAGTAAGTTTAAGTAAACGAGAAAGACCAAAAACTGTCCAATCTGTGAGAGAAAGAACTAATCTAGGCCCGAGATTAATTATTTCTCTCACTGAAAGGACAGATTGACGCCTTTGTCCTACTTAAAACATACTTCTCTTTGTTTTGAGAATAGTTTCTTTCAATGTGCAAAACAGGTAGCAAACATACAAAAAATTCAATGTTTACAGAACGGACAGATACAGGTAAGTTTGGGGAGCACATCAATTTGTTGAATAGCCATTGTGTTTCCAGATGCAAATGACAAAAGGGTTTTGTCTAAAGAATGGTCAGCTACGGGTGGATTTCGGGAGATGTTAGTATTTTATTTGTATCGTAATGCAACTCCTAAAAATCAGTTAATATTTTGCATTGTAAAGGAAAACATGTTTCCCTCCGCTGTAGAGAAAATATAAAAGAATTGAAATCAAATTGAAACTAAAAGATGCACAAATCAAATGATATTTTTACCTTGAAACAGACAATAGTTAGCGTAAAGAAAATATTCACCAAACTTTGATCCCCTTAAAACTTCTTAGACGAAAAAAAAAATGTAGAGATATTTCAAACTTTTTTTTAAAAAATTGAACTCAGTTTTTGAGGATATAAATTAATTGCAACTGTTTAATGGTGAAATGAAAATTGTGTTCTGAGTGATGGATAGCTATGAGCCAAACTTCGACCTGAAAATGTATTTTAAATCAATTTTAAATGGTTCGATTTTCATTAATTTCTACCGAAATATTCACTACAGCAGTGTATTTTCATGGTGTTAACTGTTTTCTGGGTAATATATTTAATAAAAGCTTACTTCAAGCTTAAAATGGTTACTTCCCGAGGAAATGATGCTTCCAAACATTTAATCAAATGATTGTGAAATTGTGTAATTTTAATTCAAGTTTTGTGGAAAAAAATTGTCTAGAGCATTTAACAAATGTGTATTATTTATGGATTTAAATTTGTAAAACTGGACAGATCCGATACAGACACTATGTTTTGGATTAACTTCAATCTCCAAGTTTGTTATTTACATGTACATTAAACCGTATTTAATGTATTTGTTTTTGTTTCCTTCTTTTGCACATGCCGAGGTCTACCTATAACTCTCCATTCTGTTTGCTTTAACTGTCCATTCTTTTTTAAAATTGTCCATTCTTAAAAATTATGGACAGTTTTCCGAAAAGAATGGACACTTACGGGTGTGACTTAATGGAATATTGGGAGAGTTAGTTCAACACTCAGCTATAAAATGGACAACACAAACAAAGGGTTTCGTCATAATCCTGTTTTAATAAATGTAGAAACATTCATCAATGTACACTATAGGTAAGTCGGTTGCAAGTTCAGCCCACATACTCTAATATAACCAAGCACTTCTATTATCCATATGATGTCCGGCAAGTTTTTGATTTCTTGACTAGATTCTTCTTAGAAAGTGCAATACTTCCCAATAAAAAAAAATAATTAAGAATTATCTGTTTCTCGTTATTGTTATCAAATGACAAAGTGTCGTAAAATTCTTAACTTTAACACCATCAAGTGGTCCCCATGCATGGTTTTAAACATATTGATGATGGTTATAAATCAAGCATTATAAACATTCTTGGTTGCAAACTATCACCAATGAAACGAGTCTCTACTTTTTAAATAGAAGAAAAGGGGTTCAAATTCGGAATTTACATACCTGGTCTCTTGTTGCAGTTAGATCATGTCGTACTATTGTATTTAATTGATAATTAGGTTATAGGTGTTCATGCCAAAGTTGTAATAAAATTGTATTAATTTAACCAATCAGAAACAACAAGTTTTGCAGGCATATGAGAGCCATGTGCGAGTGTTTAATTTTGTACAGGAAAATTTGTGTTTAACTTGACAATACGTATGACTGAATATACGTATGCCAATACGTATGAGTGACTAATCATGGACAAATAAATTACACGGTACTAATTTTTATGCATGATTTTAATTACCCTGTCACTATATAAAGTAAGAATTCCTCATCCAATACCTACGCGGGTATGTTAAGGAAGCATATAAGTCATTTCTCTGGAAATTTAGACTTCTAAAGAAAATTAATTTTGATAATTTACCAAAACCTATGATAAACGTAAACTATTATAAACTATTGCATACAGATAAAAGATAAGTATAATGCAAAGACGTGCCACCACGGCATCATGTGACTTCTATTTATAGCGGAATTTTCCGTAATAAAAATACTAACAGAACAACAATACCCCGGAGATCAATAATTTCTTTGAGTATATTATATAAAAAAAAGTGCGTGCTGCTAGAATCTTACTGTCCTGTCAGTAAAATAATTATTCCAAACATTGGCACGGAACCTTACCCTATGTTTTGAATCTTATACATACGAATCGAGATTTCTCGTAAAACCATGCTTATCTCGGGACTCTAGAAGCATTTTTTAAGTTTGTCAGAAGGCAAACTTTCTATCGGTACAAATCTGATGCTTTGAAATCTCCAGCTTATTGTTGAACACAGTTATATGAATATTTACTTACAACATGTACATTGAGTAGACTCTTTTCTTGATCTTAATTACATTTCAAGAATTCAATCCCGATAATGATTAAACTACCATATTTACATATGTAAGTAATTATTTGTACTTGAACTGATCTGAATTCTCCTTGATTCAGCAAATAAATTATTGTTTAAAGTAAATCAATTAAATACAATTTAAACAGGATCTGTTTGTGAAACACTATACGCCTCATGGCGACAAAGTTCTAAAGATAAATTTTCAGCAAAGAGGCCACAGTCAAGTTAATCGATCATTGTCATTTGAAAGCACTTAATTAGTGGAGCATGCATACCAAATATATGTTGGTAAACGTTTCCCGAGTACCATGAGATTTGGTGCCGAGCGATGCGAGGGACCAAATCGAATGGCGAGGGAAAAGTTTAACAACATACTTAGTATATGCTTCACACGAGAATTTAAGCCCTTTGTGTCTCTGTTTATTTAATCACAAATCTTTGTGTGTTTCTTATTATTCAATTAAGATTAGTATAGTTTGACTCTGACTATTGCCATTCTGTACAGACCCAGATGTGATAATTATACCAGCGGGGTAAAATTTACCTGTCAAATGACGGTTTACAATGAGTAGTTTTCAAACACAATACAGGTTCGTATCAATAGATTCAAAAATCTCTGTATGAATTAAGATAGTCATGTCATTTTGATGGATTTAAGTCAGGGGCATTTTATTTTTGTGGGCATTATTAAACTTTTTTTTTAGGTAAAATTGATAAATTTCTCCTGAAAGCAAAGAATTCCACAGAAAACGAAAAGCAGGAAAAGAAAGGTTTACGGTTGGATATACATGTACACTACTTGAGCAATATAGGACGGTTCCAACGTATTTGAACTTCTTAAAAAAGATCATATTTAGACTTTTTGCTGTTTCCGAATCAGCCCATATCTGTTTAATTGGAATTAAAGAAGAAATTGAATACAGTAAGTCAAATGTTATTGTTCTCTATATCACTACTCAATGCGATAATTCTGATTAAAGTAACAAGGTAAATGGAAAATCTCAAGAATTACTAAGGATTTCTTAAATTTATCTTTTACTTTTGATTTTAATCAAATTTTCTCAACGTTTTAATTTCGGCTAAAGCTGAATAATTCAGGAAGAAAGACAGGGGAACAGAAAGAGATTTTTTTTCCTGCATGTATTAATTTATGTTACTATGTAGTTTTTTTTTAGTGTTGTAGCACATCAGGTCCATTATTCATTGTCTGGTGACCTTGCCCAGTGTCCATGATTGTAACCTATCATTGGTAATGATTTGCTCAATAATTATGCACACAATGGCAGAGTCACCAACCATGAAACTTGGGCTTGGGGTGTACCAAGTGATTTGGGAGCAGCAAAAATCCTTTGTTCGAGGTGTGAAACATGTACTAAATATAAAGTCTCTATCTCCTATGGTTCAAGAGTTATTGCGAAGATTCGGAAAAAGCTATTTTTAGCAAATAGGTCACAGTCAAGGTCACAAGGTCATTGACCTTAGTGTTAATTTGAAGTGGTTAATTAGTGGTTAATTAGTGGAGTATGCGTAATAAATTTGAATCTCTTTCTCCACGGTTCAAAAGTTATGGCGAAGGGTAAAACAACAGACATACAAACAGACGACAGACATACAAACAGACAGATAGAACAAAAACAAAATGCGCCTCGAATAAATTCAGGCGCATAAAAATATTTTGGTAATACTTGTAGGTTAATAGTAGTAAAATGTAACAAAAGACCAATTAATGTTATTACTTTCAAACAAAAGTAAAAAAAAAGGTAAATTTTTCAATATATAGGTAAAACAATTCTTTATAATACAAAAATCAAGTAAAACATTTGAATTTAGTAATTGGCGTATATTTAAGCAATTGATTTAAAGTTTGAAGTAAATGCTTAGTAATTCTAGTATAAAAAATGACTACAAAGAAAAACTTTTTTAAGAGTGAGATAATTCAAATATTTCTGGGTCCAATGTTTTTCTTTAATGGAGTGGACCCTTGGATCAGCACCTGTTCAATACTTTTACTCAGAGCCATTGAGCAGTGAGGGATCTTTTTGTGCCAAAATACAGGGGACACCGATTTATACGATCTCATCCGAACAGTCTCAACGTCCCATAGTGGATTTAATCCCTAGAAATACATATAATGATTAGGTCTGAAGGGAGGGGGGGGGGGGGGTCTTCATCAACTAAAAATATTGTAGTTATATGTTTATTAATAACATGAATTTTTAAAAAATCAATATACATTTAAAACAATTTATTTCGAGGTCCAATTTATAGAACTAGTTTAGGCCGCAGTAGTGGTCGATCTATTTGTGGTTGTGTTAGAAAATGCACATGAGGAAAAGAGACGTTATTTCATTTATATTATATTTATAAATGTTTTTTTATAACTATTCATTATTTTGCTTCAGAGACAGTCTGAAATAATAATGATCACTATTTCAACGTTGGATATCTTGTGCTTTCTTTGCTTGGATACTTTTAAAGTTGTGGAAAAACTTTTGGAAATGCTAAATTTTCTTTGCGGCCGATTTTATGCTTTGCAATAATTCTACTCAAGGTCATGAATGTGTGCATATTTACAAAATACACAAGGAGCGCAGACATCACTTATTCCCATTTAAATATATTTTTCGAATTATCAAAATAAAAAAAAGTTAAGTAAGTCCACACAATAATATTACATGTGTATGTAATTCAAAAGAATAACACGGACACTAGAATTAAGGCTGAACATCCCCTCGCAATTATATAGATCAAGGCAGCATTGGACATCGATCCCGATGCAAATTACATCACTTCCGATTTGGACAGATTCGCCCACATACAAACACACACAAATGCGTTGCTTATATCCCTTAAAATTCCATCGAAAGAAATAATTACATGACATGTACATCTTTTGATATACACAAAAATCCTAAATGAAGTTCAAAAGCCATTTTTTATTGACGGTATTATAAAAGATCTCTCCCCTTATAATGCATATATTTTTATTCATAAAAATTATAAATGTCATAAATTGATTTATATTTTAAACATTCGGAAAAGGACACCTGTATTTAGAATTTTATATTTATTTTTGAAATTTTATTACTGTGATTAGATTTTTCATTTTATGCATTATTTATATTTGTACCACCCTGTGTCATATTTTGATTTTATTACCTGAATAAATCTACTACTATTACTACTACTCATTTAGAAAAAAAAATGTTTTCAATAGCGGGCGCAAAGACCGTCGCAAAGAGAAGCCTGTACGCAAGTACGTTAAAGCTAAATATGGGATTTTCTATGCAAACTAGCAAATTAAACTGCATACATTGTGTATTTTATGTACACATAAAGTTCAAATTGATTTTCTTATCCGTACGTAGTACCCACAGTATATTAATGCAAGTGTACATTATGACGTCATATTATGACGTCATAGTTCTTTCCTATTCAAGGTAATAAAGCACATCAACAAAACAACGTCGGCGCAAGGGGATATCCTATTTCATTTAAAATAGATAAAATATAATATTAAGGAGAATATTCTTAGAATTAATAAAATTGCTGCACAAATCCTTTGCTCTTCTTCAATCGATACAAATTTCACTAAACTTTCACTGGACTGTACATTTTTACCCTGTTTCAACTTAGAACTGTACGAATAGTAGCTAAACAATTGCAGTGTCGACATTTGTGCAGCATTATCTTAAATCTTTGGAATATTCTGTTTTTCTTTATATTTTGTTTTTGTAAAACAAGGTAGGTATGCCCTTGCGCCGAAGCGATTTTGTTGATGTTTCTTAAAAATCTCTGTAGTAAAGGCTAATGACATGATAATATGACGTCACAATGAGTACTGGCAATCGCATATTTGCGGGTACCAAAAATGTATTAGAAAACAAGTCATACCATTTTCTTTGCGGTATGTATAGCAATTTTGGGTCTAAATTAATTATTTGGCATAAAAACCTACATACGTAGCCTTAACTCACTTGCATAACTGCGAGCTCTAACGAAAACGCCTATGCGAAGAGAAAATTCGGACTTCTGCACATTCATTCCATAGCAATTTTTGCCGCAGTATTTTTGACCCACAATACATCGCTTCGAATACAAACGCGGGAATAACGACAACAGTAAAAGGAAAAAATAAACTTGCCTATTAAATGAATAGTCATAAACTGATTGAAATCGGCCCTGTTCAGGCTTCGGTTTGGTAAAGCAACAATGCAAACAACGTCATGTGAAGTCAGAGTCTTATATGCACCTAATGTCACTTGCGGTTTGACAAGTCCGATCTAAATGAAAACTGGATAAGTATCTGCGCTCAAATTAAATACTGAACAGGATTCTTCATATTAATTTACTGATGACCTCTTCTTTGCAACAAAACACATCTACGTTTTGAAAATAGAAAAAAATCGTTTTAAAAATTTTACCTTTCTGTTATTAATGCAGTCAGAGACATATTTATGAACATATGTCGTTGCTATGACAACCATTAGATTATCATCATTACACCTTGATAAAAGATTGATTTATTGATTGTATATTGTTTAACGTCCCTCTTAGAATTTTTCACTGATATGGAGACGTCATCGTATGCCGGTGAAGGGCTTCAAATTTAGACCTATACTCGGCACTCAGGGCCATTGAGCAGTGAGGGTTCTTTATCGTGCCAGCGCCTACCGTGATACGCGACCTACGTTTTTAAGGTCATATCCGAAAGACCCATGACTTTCACTTTTAGTGCCGAGCGCTTGGCGAAGGAACAGTCACTACCTTTGTTTACGTCTTGGGTATGTCGCGGCGCCTGAAACGAGAATTGAACCGGGCCTCCCGATCACGAAGCGAACGCTCTACCACTAGGCTACCGTGACCGGGACGTTGACAAAAGAAATTTAGCGGTTGTAACCTATCAAAAAGTTTTATTGCTGTTATCAAAATAAGTGAGTAGGTTTAACTCAATGACCTCAGAGGAAGGTAATGAGTAACTGTGTGTGTATTACGTAATGACGCTACTTTCTAACGTTTACGTCAACAAAATGGTGATTAATTAATTCTTTAGTTATCTTTTTAAATTAGGATTCTCGGACAAATTAATATTTCTAAAAAAAAAAAAAGATATCCACAACATATAATCCAAAAAATAAAATTTATTTTTAAGCTGGGGCCGATTTTCCCCCATGGAGCCCCTATCTCTTTGTTTTTTACTTGAAAATACGTATGACAGAATATACGTATGACAATACGTATGAGTAAACAATCATGAAATGGACAAATGAATTGCTCTATACCAATTTTTATGAATGGTTTTAATTACTTTTGCACTGTATAATGTAAGATATCTGCTATATTCCTTATCCCAAGATTTTCTTCCTTTATGATATCAGATTGATTTAAAACTTGACTTCAGATCGATTAACTTTTTGGGGGGTTGTGTTTGCTCTACACCTAATTTGTATTGTATTATGGACTTTGATATTGAATACTATTCTTTATCTCCATATCCTTATTAAATGAATGAAGGGTATGGATATAACGAACAGCAAATATATTCCAGGTTAAAATTGTTCAAATAAAAGACTTATTCGAAACCCTATAAGTTTACACTTGTTTCTTAAGTACGTGTACTAAATCCAAGCAATATGTTCAGAAAAAAAAACAATTTGAGCAGTAATGTATAGAAAATACTTTTATCCTTGTTTGAGTTTGAACATGTAAATGGAAGGACTTACTACAGAACTTAACCCGTCACTCCTCAAATATAAAAAGCCCCATAAAACATTGTACATGATGTTTTGTATTTTAGTCAAATGAAACAATTGGAAGGAAGTAATTTCTTTCACTCTTGGCAATAAACATTCATGGCACTTCATCATGCATTATATAGAGTCAAATAACCAACTCATTGTCTACTGGTTTTCTCTGTGTTCAGTACATGTGTCCACATGCAGAGACAACATCTATTGTCTTTTACTCACTCCACTGAATTTCCACAATTTTTTTTAAAATGTTGTAAGCAAATTTTCTAATACATTAAATTTCGGAATTTGCTAATAAATTAAATTTCTTTCAATCTGACATATGAAAAAATTGATCAAAAACTTACAGTGTCTGTAAATTTGGCAATCCTTTAAAGGCATTTTCTGGAATGGTGGTTATCTGGTTGCTACGTAGAAATCTGAAAGTATATTTGTTCATTGATTTATTGAAATGTCTATTTTACAAATATAAGTTTATTTACATCTCTGTTTACCAACATTGTAAAAATTGAACTCTTTGCATTAGATTACAGAATTACATGAATTGAACCTATTTCGTCGAAAGGTATTTTTTCGACATTGATGATCTCAAAAATTTACTATAAACCATTAAACAAACAGTAAAAATCAATAGAAGAAATCATTGTTTAGTTCAAAAAAGTTGTTTTTCTTCGTTTGTGTAATTCTTTGAAGATGGATAAAAGTACTTTTCTAACACCCTGTTCGAATGCATCTTCAATTAAAAGGTTCAATATTTCTATATAAAATAAATTTTTTCATCTTTCTGATAGAATCTGTTAATTCTAAATGATATTATACACAAAGTAACCTGAAGGTCAATTTGATATAAATTAAAATATATTAATTAGTTCATTTTTTTCATAAGTTGTAAAAAACTTGTTTAATAAAGAAAAACAGAGAAATCGTATGTTTTCAATGGGAGAAAAATAGTATATACATGACGCAATACTATCGGAATTGAAGAAATTTGATCCAATATCTAACTTTAGAATCCTTTTTCAAACTATATGTTTTAAAGTTTAAATGTAGGGATAAATTAGTACGTTTAAGTAAACGAGAAAGACCAAAAACTGTCCAATCTGTGAGAGAAAGAACTAATCGATGCCCGAGATTAGTTATTTCTCTCACTGAAAGGACAGATTGACGCCTTTGTCCAACTAAAAACATAGTTCTCTTTGTTCTGAGAATAGTTTTTTTCAAATGTGCAAAACAGGTAGCAAACATACAACTAATTCAATGTTTACAGAATGGACAGATACAGGTAAGCTTTGGGAGTACATCAATTTGTTCAATAGCCATTGTGTTTCCAGATGAGAATAACAAAAGGTTTTTATCTTAAGACTGGTCAGTTACAGGTGAATTTCAGGGGAAGTTTGTGTTTTATTTATATCGTAATGCAACTTCTTAAAATCAGTTTATATTTTGCGTTGTAAAGGCAAACATGTTTCCCTCCGCTGCAGAGAAAATATGAAAGAATTGAAATCAATTTGAAACCAAAAGATGCACAAATCTATTGATATTTTTACCTGCAAACAGACAATTGTTAGCGTAAAGAAAATATTCTCCAAACTTTGATCCCCTTAAAACTTCGTTGACGACAAAACATGTAGAGATATTTCAAACTTTTTTTTTTTTTGAATCTATTTTTTGGGGATATATATTAATTGCAGTCGTGTAATGGTGAAATGCAAATTGCGTTCTGAGTGTTGGATAGCTATGAGCCAAACTTCGACCTAAAAATGTATTTCAAATCAATCTGAAATGGTTCGATTTTTATTATTTTCTACCGAAATATTCACTACAGCAGTGTATTTTCATGGTGTTATAGTTTTAATAAAAGCATACTTCAAGCTTAAAATGGATTCTCTCCGAGGAAATGATGCTTCCAAACATTTAATCAAATGATTGTGATATTGTGTTATTTTAATTCAAGTTTTGTGGGAAAAAAATTGTTTAGAGCATTAAACAAATCTGTATTATTTATGGATTTAAATTTGTAAAATCGGACAGATCCGATACAGACACTATGTTCTGGATTAACTTCAATCTCCAAGTTTGTTATTTACATGTCCATTAAATCGTACTTAATGTATTTGTATTTGTTTCCCTCTTTTGCACATGCCGAGGTCTACCTGTAACTCTCCATTCTGTTTGCTTTAATTCTCCATTCATTTTGGAAATTGTCCATTCGTAAAAATTATGGACAGTTTTCCGAAAAGAATGGACACTTACGGGTGTGACTTAATGGAATATTGGGAGAGTTAGTTCAACATTTAGCTATAAAATGGACAACTCAAACAAAGGATTTCGTCATAATCCTGTTTAAATAAATGTAGAAACATTCATCAATGTACACTAGAGGTAAGTCGGTTGCAAGTTCAGCCCACATACTGTAATATAACCAAGCACTTCTATTATCCATATGATGTCAGGCAACTTTTTGATTTCTTGATTGGATTCATCTTAGAAAGTGCAATACTTCATAATAAAAAAAATAATTAACAATTATCAGTTTCTCGTTATTCTTATCAAATGACGAATTGTTGTAAATTTTTTAACTTTAACACCATCAAGTGGTCCCCATGCATGGTTTTAAACATATTGATGATGGCTATAAATCAAGCATTATAAACATTCTTGGTTGAAAACTATCACCAATGAAACGAGTCTCTACTTTTTAAATAGACGAAAAGGGGTTCAAATTCGGAATTTACATTCCTGGTCTCTTGTTGCAGTTAGATCATGTCGTACTATTGTATTTTATTGATAATTAGATTATAGGTGTTCATGCCAAAGTTGTAATTAAATTGTATTATTACTAGATAAATGTTATGCATACTTTTACTTATTGTATTCTGATCGAGGAGCATAATCAATCAAATACAACAAGATTTCCAATCATGGACCAATAAATTGCACTGTACTAATTTTATGCATGCATATATGGTTTTGATTACTCTTGCACTATATAAAGTAAAAATTCCTCATCCCAAGATTTTCTTTCTTAATAGAATCAGATTGATTTTAATGCTTGACTTCAGATCGATTCAATAGATATTTGTTATATTAATTGACAACTTTAATACTGAATGCATGGTAAAATGTATATTGGTCTTGTATTTCATTTACTTGCTAGAATTATGTAATAACGATCTTCTGTCAGCTGTATCATTATCTTGCCTACCATTATTGTTTTCGTTTATGTTTTATGTTTTTATGTTTTGTGTTTGTTTTTGTTTGCCGTTTTATATTAATATTGGTTTTCTTTCCATTTTTCCATAACAAATAAATATATAAAATGAGAACGAACCAGGTATGTCTTTTTTTCAACAAATAAGACCGTTATTCTGTGACATTCATATCAGGAGGATTCTTTTTTTTCTTTAGACCTACTATAGAAATAGGTAATATTTTGCGGTTGCGTTACAGGGTCAGAAAATTGCTTGGAGAGATTAATATAATTCATTCGAGAACTAGTGCTAATTGTAACGGGGACCGTTACAGATGTTCCCCAAACGCTCCCCAACTTCCTTTTGGTGCCATATTCCCTGTAATCTCTATTAAATAAAAAATACTTTATGGAATTTAGACTTAATCAATGTCTTCCCAGAAAAATACAAAATATAGTTAAAACTATTTGGCATTGCACGCGTGTTCATGTGCGTAACGACCATATTATCTTGTCTACACCATCTAAAATTTTAATATACTTAATATCAAAGCATTTAATCCAAAAGTATAAAAAAAAAAAATACACTCATTCGAGTGTATTTTTAATTTTAGTCATTGTACGTGCACGCACGTGCAAGCACGTGCATAATGACTACACCTTCTTGTAGGAGTCCCTTATATTTATCTATGTTCTAAATCCCATCCTGTTTGGTGGAAAAACAAGGGAGTTATAGCCATTTGAAGTTTCAGCCAATCAGATTGCAGCACACATACATGCGCGTGATTTCATTAATTTTAATCTCTATCGGATTGAAGGATATCTATATGAATGACTATATTTTAAAATTCCAAACATTGCGTCAAAAAACAAAGGAGATATAGCCATATAAAGTTTCAGCCAATCAGACCCAGCACACGTGCATGCGCGTGGTTTTATGAATTTTTTCCTATATCGTATTTTAGGATATCCTAATGCATGACTATGTTTTAAATTTCAAAGCATTTCGTCAAAAAACAAAGGAGATATAGCCATTTAAAGTTTCAGCCAATCAGATTGCAGCACACGCGCATGCGCATGCTTTCATGAAAATTTTTATATATCATGCGTTAGATCTTCATAATGTAGGACTATGTTCAAAATTTCAAAAGATTATGACAAGAAACAAGAAAGATATTGAGACTTTAGTTTCAGCCAATCAGAGCGAAGCGCACGTGCATGCGCGTGAGATCTTGCTATTTTGACCATGCCATCTTGTCAATACTACTAATGTATCCTTACATTATGAGTTTCAAAAAAAATCATCCAAAAAAAGAAAAGTTACAGCAATATCAATTATATTGGTCATATCACGTGTTGCACGTGCGCGCTCTTGCAAGTACGTGCGAGCAAAATGACCTTCGTTCGGCAAATCTGCATAACATGTCTACTGACCCTAAAAACATTTTACCTTAGTGGGATGTGTAGTTTACAAGATCATTCGTGGACAAAATTTTCCCAGGAAGAAGAAAAATAATAATAACTAGAGCCGAGCTCGTTGCAAAGCAACGAGTAGGTCTTCCGTCCTGTTCTACCGGAAGTAACTTTCATTTTAAAAAATAAAGAGTAATGAAGTCAAAAAATGGTTTAATCCTCTAAATCTAACTTAATTATTGCAAAATTAAGCCATTTCTGGCTACTTCCGGTTTGACTGGAAGCGAAGTCGACGGACGGAAAATTAAGATTTAAGCTTCCATTGACATATGATATCCAAAAACCTGTCAAGAACAGCAAAAATATGCAATTTTTGACTACTTCCGGTTTGACCGGAAGTGACGTCGACGGACGTTTTTTGACGACGCTTTTAGATAAAGCTTGATATTTTGAACAACTTTGCTTCTTTGACGTATTACAAATTCTTAATTCTTTTTGAGATATAAAGAAAATACTTTTGGCCCCTCTAGGCCCTTAATGTTAGGGGCCAGCCCTTAGTTCGAGCTCACATTTGAAAGATCTTGTAATTCTACACTTCTTTTGTTCTACATGTCTTAACATAATATTTCTAGGTAAAAAGTTATCTTTGAAAAGGTGTCAAAATTTTTGAAATTCTTCATAGGACAATTTTCGCGCCATAGCGAGCGTCAGCGCTTCGTATTTCCGGAAGTTGTAATATACTCAATTCACTTTTCCAAAGGTTGCTCTATCATCACTGAAAATTTCATACTTCTATCTTCAACGGTTTTTGAGAACATTGCCGGACAAAGTGACCCTCTAAAAATGACAAAATCGCGAAAATCTCCGAACCGGAAGTGACGTCATCAAAATAAAAAAATTTATTTCTAGATTTTTTGATGTTCTATCAGACCTGAAAGTTTCATGAAAATCCATCCAGCCGTTTCCGAGAACTCGCGTGCACAAAATCGGTAAGAAAAAAAATAATAACTAGGAGACTTATTGTTCACAGAACAATAAGAGGTCTTTCCACCTTCTTTGAATTTTAAATTTGTTTTAAACCTGACTCCTAAAAATTAAATTCCATGAAAAAGAAACCAGAACTCTCTTAAAGCATAGAAAAATTGAAAATTTAAAAAAAAAAAGAAGAATGACCTTGACCTTTGCCCTTGAAAAAATATTCAAGGTCAAAGGTCAAGGATCACAATGCAGTTGACCCCATGCTTCTATGACTTATATTTTTCAAGTTATAAGGTTTAATAGTAAGTACAAAGAACTTAAAGGGCAATAACTCATATAAGGGGTCATCAGATCCATTTGCACTTATACAGTGAAGTAAGGCCTAAAGACCCTTAAGATATTAGTGAAGGTTTGGTGTCTCTACAGTCTATGGTTTCGGAGAAGTAGCGATAACAAGGTTTTTCGCACAAGGGGCAATAACTTTTAAAAGGGTTAATATTAGGGTACAAGAGTGAAATCTTTGAAATAATTTTAAGAGTACATATTAATGATGCATAGACAATAAGTATATGTTAAAAGACAAAAGAGATATGAAAAGACCTTAATTTCTCATTTTTGGAATGACCTTGACCTTTGACCTTTACATGAATTTGAAGGTCAAAGGTCAATGAATCATCTGCAGTTAGTCCCATGTCTCTACAACTTATTGTTTTCAAAATTTTTAATTATTTGTTAAATTCAAAAAGTTTCAGGGGCAATAACTCATTGAAGGGGTCACCGAATGCTTTCGCAATGAATAGATTGAAGAGTCCCCTTAATTAGTCAAAGACATTGGTGAAGGTTTCATACCTCTACGGTTTACGGTTTCGAAGGAGTAGCGATAACAAGCATTTCTTGTGAAAGGGGCAATAACTTCGAAAGGGGTCAAGGTTCATTTACGCAGGGTGAACTGCAATAATCTTTTACAAAGTACATTCTTATGGACTATAAATCTTTAAAATCTTCCAACAAAAAAACATGCGGCGGAAAAATAACTAGGAGACTTATTGTTCAAGAACAATAAGAGGTCTTTCCACCTTTTGAATTTCAATTTCATTTAATATTTATCTATTTAAAATTAAATTTCATAAAAAAGAAACCAGAAATTGCTTAAAAGAAGAAAAAAATGAAAATTTTTTTAGGTGACCTTGACCTTTGACCTTTAATCATATTCAAGGTCAAAGGTCAAGGGTCACATTGTAATTAATCCCATGTCTCTATGACTTATAGTTTTTAAGTTATAAGGTTTAATAGTAAGCACAAAAGCATTTAAGGGCAGTAACTCATTCAAGGAGTCACCAGATCCTTTTGCACTTGAACATAAAAGTTTTGCCTAAAGTCCCATCAGACATTAGAGAAGGTTTCATGTCTTTGCGGTTTACGGTTTTGAAGCAATAGCAATAAAAATGTTTTTCGCACAAGGGGCAATAACTTTTAATAGGGTCAATCTTAAGGGACAATAATGAAATCTTTGACACAGTTTTAAGAGTACATATTAATGATGAATAGACATTAAGTATATTTTTAAAGACAAAAGAGATATAAAAAGAGCTAAATTTCTCAGTTTTGGAATGACCTTGACCTTTGACCTTTACATGAATTTTAAACTCAAAGGTCAATGAATCTTATGCAGTTGGGTTTATGTCTCTACACCATCTTGTTTTGAAAATTTTCAATAATTTCTAAAATTCAAAAAGTTTCAGGGGCAATAACTCATTGAAGGAGTCACTGAAGACTTTCGCAATGAATACATTCGAGAACCCTCTCAATTAGTCGAAGACTTTAGTGAAGGTTTCATATTTGTACGGTTTACGGTATCGAAGTAGTAGCGATAACAAGGTTTTCCGCACAAAGGGCAATAACTTTTAATTGGGTCAATCTTATGGAATACGAATTGAATCTTTAAAATAGTCTTAAGAGTACATATTAATGATGCTAAGACAGTTCGTATAAGTTAAGAGATAAAAAAGATATAAAAAGAGCTTAATTTCTCAATTTTGGAATGACCTTGACCTTTGACCTTAACATGAATTTTAAGCTCAAAGGTCAATGAATCTTATGCAGTTGGACTCATGTCTCTACACCTTCTCGTTTTGAAAATATTAAATTATTTGTAAAATTCAAAGACTTTCAGGGGCAATAACTCATTGAAGGAGTCACCGAAGACTTTCGCAATGAATAGATTCCAGAATCCGCTCAATGAGTCGAAGACTTTAGTGAAGGTTTCATATTTGTACGGTTAACGGTTATGAAGTAGTAGCAATAACAAGGTTTTCGGCACAAAGGGCGATAACTTTGAATAGGGTCAATCTTACTCTGAATTGAATCTTTAAAATAATTTTAAGAGTACATATTAATGATGCTAAGACAATTTGTATATGTTAAGAGACAAAATAGATATAAAAGAGCTTAATTTCTCAATTTTGGAATGACCTTGACCTTTGACCTTTACATGAATTTTAAGCTCAAAGGTCAATGAATCTTATGCAGTTGGTCCCATGTCTCTATCACTTCTCGTTTTGAAAATTTTTAATTATTTGTAAAATTCAAAAAGTTTCAGGGGCAATAACTCATTGAAGGGGTCACCGAATACTTTCGCAATGAATAGATTCCAGAGTCCTCTCAATTAGTCGAAGACAATAGTGAAGATTTTATATTTCTATGGTTTACGGTTTCGAAGGAGTAGCGATAACAAGCATTTCTTGCGAAAGGGGCAATAACTTCGAAAGTGGTCATAGTTCATACACGTTGGGTCAAATTTGTTCCTAACTTTTAATGACCTTTAAGATGAACAAAAAGTCTTTTCGATAAATATCGAAACAAAAAATCAGCGGAAGAAAAATAAGAAGAAGCGGAATAATAAGAAACAGAAGAAAATCAATAGGTCTTTCCACAGAAAGGTGGAAAGACCTAATAATAATAACTAGGAGACTTATTGTTCACAGAACAATAAGAGGTCTTTCCACCTTTTGAATTTCAATTTCATTTAATATTTATCTATTTAAAATTAAATTTCATTAAAAAGAAACCAGGAATGGCTTAAAAGAAGAAAAAAAATGAAAATGAAATTTTTTTTTTAGTTGACCTTGACCTTTGACCTTCAAGTCATATTCAAGGTCAAAGGTCAAGGGTCACATTGTAATTAACCCCATGTCTCTATGACTTATAGTTTTAAAGTTATAAGGTTTAATAGTAAGCACAAAAGCATTTAAGGGCAGTAACTCATTCAAGGAGTCACCAGATCCTTTTGCACTTGAACATAAAAGTTTTGCCTAAAGTCCCATAAGACATTAGAGAAGGTTTCATGTCTTTGCGGTTTACAGTTTTGAAGCAATAGCAATGAAAAAAATTTTTGCACAAGGGGCAATAACTTTTAATAGGGTCAATCTTAAGGGACAAGAATGAAATCTTTGACACAATTTTAAGAGTACATATTAATGATGCATAGACATTAAGCATATGTTGAAAGACAAAAGATATATAAAAAGAGCTAAATTTCTCAGTTTTGGAATGACCTTGACCTTTGACCTTTACATGAATTTTAAGCTCAATGGTCAATGAATCTTATGCAGTTGGGCGCATGTCTCTACACATTCTCGTTTTGAAAATTTTTAATTATTTCTAAAATTCAAAGACTTTCAGGGGCAATAACTCATTGAAGGAGTCACCGAAGACTTTCGCAATGAATACATTCCAGAATCCTCTCAATTAGTCGAAGACTTTAGTGAAGGTTTCATATTTGTACGGTTTACATTTTTGAAGTAGTAGCAATAACAAAGTTTTTCGCAAAAAGGGCGATAACTTTTAATAGGGTCAATCTTACGCAATACTAATTAAATCTTTAAAATAGTTTTAAGAGTACATATTAATGATGCTTAGACAGTTTGTATATGTTAAGAGACAAAAAAGATATAAAAAGAGCTTAATTTCTCAATTTTGGAATGACCTTGACCTTTGACCTTTACATGAATTTTAAGCTCAAAGCTCAATGAATCTTATGCAGTTGGTCTCATGTCTCTACACCTTCTCGTTTTGAAAATTTTTGATTATTTCTAAAATTCAAAGACTTTCAGGGGCAATAACTCATTGAAGGAGTCACCGAATACTTTCGCAATGAATAGATTCCAGAGTCCTCTCAATTAGTCGAAGACTTTAGTGAAGGTTTCATATTTGTACGGTTTACAGTTTCGAAGGAGTAGCGATAACAAGGTTTTACATAAAAGGGGCAAGAACTTTTAAGGGGTCATAGATCATATACGTTGGGTTGTTTTTCGAAATAACTTTTGATGTCGAGTATCATGAACAAAAAGTTTTTCGATAAGTCTTTCGGAAAAAGTCCATAGCGGAAAAATAATAATAATAATAACTATAGGAGACTTATTGTTCAAAGAACAATAAGAGGTCTTTCCACCTTTTGAATTTCAATTTCATTTATAATTTATCTCTAAAATTAAATTTCATAAAAAAAAGAAACCAGGAATGGCTTAAAAGAAGAAAAAAATGAAAATTAAAAATTTTTCAGGTGACCTTGACCTTTGACCTTCAAATCATATTCAAGGTCAATGGTCAAGGGTCACATTGTAATAAGTCTCATGTCTCTATGACTTATAGTTTTAAAGTGATAAGGTTTAATAGTAAGCACCAAAGCATTAAAGGGCAGTAACTCATTCAAAGAGTCACCAGATCTTATTGCACTTGAACATAAAAGTTTTGCCTAAAGTCCCATCAGACATTAGAGAAGTTCTCATGTCTTTTCGGTTTAAGGTTTTGGAGCAATAGCAAATAAAATGTTTTTTGCACAAGGGGCAATAACTTTTAATAGGGTCAATCTTAAGGGACAAGAATGAAATCTTTGAAACAGTTTTAAGAGTACATATTAATGATGCTAAGACATTTTCTATAAGTTAAGAGACAAAAAAGATATAAAAAGAGCTAAATTTCTCAGTTTTAGAATGACCTTGACCTTTGACCTTTACATGAATTTTAAGCTCAAAGCTCAATGAATCTTATGCAGTTGGTATCATGTCTCTACACTTTCTCATTTTTTAAATTTTTAATTAGTTGTAAAATTCAAAGACTTTCAGGGGCAATAACTCATTGAAGAGTCACCAAATACTTTCGCAATGAATAGATTCCAGAGTCCTCTCAATTAGTCGAAGACTTTAGTGAAGGTGTCATATTTCTACGGTTTACGGTTTCGAAGGAGTAGCGATAACAAGGTTTTTTGCAAAGGGCGATAACTTTTAATAGGGTCAATCTTACGGAATACGAATTGAATCTTTAATATAGTTTTAAGAGTACATATTAATGATGCTAAGACAGTTTGTATATGTTAAGAGACAAAAAAGATATAAAAAGAGCTTAATTTCTCAATTTTTGAATGACCTTGACCTTTGATCTTTACATGAATTTTAAGCTCAAATGTCAATGAATCTTATGCAGTTGGTCCCATGTCTCTTTCACTTCTCATTTCAAAAATTTTTAATTATTTGTAAAATTCAAAAAGTTTCAGGGGCAATAACTCATTGAAGGAGTCACCGAATACTTTCGCAATGAATAGATTCCAGAGTCCTCTCATTGAGTCAAAGACTTTAGTGAAAGTTTCATATTTCTACGGTTTACGGTTTCGAAGGAGTAGCGATAACAAGCATTTCTTGCGAAAGGGGCAATAACTTTTAATAGGGTCAATCTTACGGAATACGAATTGAATCTTTAATATAGTTTTAAGAGTACATATTAATGATGCTAAGACAGTTTGTATATGTTAAGAGACAAAAAAGATATAAAAAGAGCTAAATTTCTCAATTTTCGAATGACCTTGACCTTTGACCTTTACATGAATTTTAAGCTCAAAGGTCAATGAATCTTATGCAGTTGGTCCCATGTCTCTTTCACTTCTCGTTTCAAAAATTTTTAATTATTTGTAAAATTCAAAAAGTTTCAGGGGCAATAACTCATTGAAGGAGTCATCGAATACTTTCGCAATGAAAAGATTCCAGAGTCCTCTCATTGAGTCAAAGACTTTAGTGAAGGTTTCATATTTCTACGGTTTACGGTTTCGAAGGAGTAGCAATAACAAGCATTTCTTGCGAAAGGGGCAATAACTTTTAATAGGGTCAATCTTACGGAATACGAATTGAATCTTTAATATAGTTTTAAGAGTACATATTAATGATGCTAAGACAGTTTGTATATGTTAAGAGACAAAAAAGATATAAAAAGAGCTAAATTTCTCAATTTTCGAATGACCTTGACCTTTGACCTTTACATGAATTTTAAGCTCAAAGGTCAATAAATCTGATGCAGTTGGTCCCATGTCTCTTTCACTTCTCGTTTCAAAAATTTTTAATTATTTGTAAAATTCAAAAAGTTTCAGGGGCAATAACTCATTGATGGAGTCACCGAATACTTTCGCAATGAATAGATTCCAGAAGTCCTCTCATTGAGTCGAAGACTTTGGTGAAGGTTTCATATTTCTACGGTTTACGGTTTCGAAGGAGTAGCGATAACAAATAATTGAATGCAAGGGGCGAGAACTCCGAAAGGGGTGATAGGTCATATGCGTTGGGTATTTTTTCGAAATAACTTTTAATGGCGAGTATCATGAACTGCGAAGTTCTTCGATAAGTCTTTCGGTTCAGTTTTTGATAACGGAAAAATAATAATAATAAACAGAAGAATTTCAATAGGTCTTTCCACAGAAAGGTGGAAAGACCTAATAATAAACAGAAGCATTTCAAGAGGTCTTTCCACAGAAAGGTGGAAAGACCTAATAAAAAAGAATAATAAACAGAAGAATTTTCAGGTCTTTCCACAGAAAGGTGGAAAGACCTAATAAGAAAAATAGTGGAAAAGAAACCTAAGAAAAACAATAAGGTCTTCCGCTGAAGACGGAAGACCTTAATAATAATAATAAGAAACAGAGTAAAAACAACATGTTCCCCAACTTCGTTTGGGAAACATAATAACCCCTATGTTTTATATTTTTTTCTGTACAAGGAAAATATTACGTTGAACTGGAATACCATTGCTTGTTTAATTCATTAGAAGTACGAGATCCATCATGGTTATAGATATATTTTTATGTGTTAAAATGCAATAAACACATTTAAAATGAATTAAATTGAGAAGAATATGAAGTTTGAAATAAAGCATTCGCTTGTCCTGTTGGTTGATAAAATTATTATGTTGTTTAATAAGGAGGGTATCTTTCAGCCAAATATGAACTAAGCTCCTAATGCATGATAATAATATACCAGGTATAGCCTGATTTATGTTCAGCATAACCCTTACAACTTACAATATTTGCATTTTTCCTGTTAATCAACAAAGCTGGAACTGGTATAACTTTGCTTCCGAGCCCCCTCCCCCTTTTTGGTGAACAAATCAAAATTAATGCCTTCTATTGCAAAAGCATTTTTAAAATGCCTTTGTTGTATAAATTGAGAATGTTCAATTGAATAAAGGCTGTGAAAATTGATAAAAACCGATTATAATGGTTTTGAACAGTTTTACTGCATTACCCCCCCCCCCCCCCCCTTATATAGGATTATTTTTCTTTTTTAATTAATGCACAATTTGTAATTTTTAAAAACACAATTAGAAAAATATTCCTCATTCTGATATATGTCTATGTTTGCTTGTAAAAACTAAAACTAACTAACCAAGTTTTGATACAAATTACGCAACATGTATATCGACATGTAAAATTTCAATCCAAACCAATCTCAAATTATTTTCGAAAAAGAATAATCCATCCAAGCAACTAATCATCAAATTAGATATTTGTCGATAATATTTTATGAAATTATTTAAAAACAATGGTGATTGAAAGCTTATTTTTTAAAATGTCTGTCTGCTACAAAATTCGTATACCTTTCGTTTTAGTATCCAGTGCAAAGAGGTTTTTTTTTAAGATATCCCGATCCCGATCTAATTTATATTCTAGCTAACCCAACTCAAATAGCAGCAACAGTTTTCCTCATACAATAAGTGCATCTATTCTTTAAATTAATAGATGCTAATATTAAAGATGTCTGAACACCTATAAATCATTATTCAAAGTAAAATGCATGTATAGAAAATTTCTCGGTTTACCGAACTTTTCAATGAAAACACCAAATTTATGTTTTATTGCTGAATTAATTTTGTTTTAACTTTAACATGTTCAACATTATAAACATGTTTGATCATGTGCTCGGCAGTGTTGACCCTACAGCACCTGGTCTCTCCACTTTCCCGTGTCTGATTTACAAGTAAATGTTAATTAAGCTGTGTCGAAGCAAACATATTATAAATACTTACAAAGTGGACGCAAATATGCAAGATATCAGTCTAATTACGCCGATTCAGATTAAAAATCGCACGGATATTACAAGTAGCCCGGATGTTGTCTAACCATGATGCTCAGCCAGATTCATGGTATATTGGGTCAACTTAGAGTCGTTGCCAATCCTCCAACAAATATATTTTCTCCTGATAATAGTTATTTGATATAACACCAACGGTTAGTCCAACATTGGCCCGATTATACATAACCAACTATCAATACTCTGTGTACCACTGTTAGCCTAATAATAACCCAACAGCGATAATACAACCATAATGTAAGATGGGGCCAACGATGTTCTGCTATTTGGTTTATAGAGCCTCGGCTCTAGAATTATGTTAGCACTGAAAGTCAAACACAACATTGTATCGAAAGCATTTAACTGATATTAATAAATTGCTTAAAATTTGCAACAAGTACCAGGAACTCTTACCATTATTTTACAATTTTTAAGTTTCTATTTTTGTAATTCAATTATTTTTTTCAAGACATTTGGCTAATAAGCAAGGCAAATTAATATTCAAAAATGTTACGTATAGTTTAACAGTGTCGACCAGAATTTTGTATGCTATATACATGTAGAATATGCTTTTTTGTTTTTACCAACATGTACGGCCATGCCATTTGTGTAAAGAATAAAAACGAATTTTTAAAGTGCGTGCATGTATTCTTGTGTAATTATAACGAATATTGATTGATTCAGTTGGGAAGTTGATGGCGAAAATACCGTGAAATTTTAGTGCTTTGCGTAAACTCTACAACAAAGTAAAATTTTAAATGATGGATAACCCTGTATTGTCGGTCAGAAACTCAAGATGGATATGGAGATAACGAACAGTATTCAATATCAAAGCCCATTAAACAATACAAAAAGGAGCAGAGCAAGCACGGACCTCCGAAACATCAGAGGTGGGATCAGGTGCCTTGGAGGAGCAACTTTTTCATTTCAACTTCAGAGTACTTGTGTGTGCAATCAGAATGTGTTTCAAAAAAATAATGATGCAAATGACCAATGACGAGGTAATTGAATTAACAAGTTTATATTTTCATTGAAAACGCAGCTGTCAATGATATCCAAAAAAAAGCATGGACTTTAATTTATCGTGGGGAATGGTTTTGTAAAAAGTTGAAAAGTCGTGTTTTTAAGCTGAATATTTTGGTAAAATCTTGTTATTTCAAATTGTCCAAAAGTTCTTTGGAATTTTTTAGAATCCACATCTGATTCACATCACAAATATACTGTTGCTCTCAATACTCTCAATATCTTGGTGAGCAATAATGAAATTTATGCTTAGGTCACATTAAAGCCGATGGATTGGGCGACTGAATTTTTTGGTCTTGTTGATTGAAAGAACCTGATCGGCCGACATGACTATTGAGTCTCACGGAGCAGTCACATTAATTCATTGGAATACCGATAACTTGGATAAATAACACAAAAAAATTTTTTTTTTTAGAAATGGGCAATATTTTTTTTACAGATTTCATACTCTGATAAGTGACATGAGTACTGTTTGCCAGGCAAAAAGGCAGAATTTTGTAATACTACAACTCAATGTTGAAAATGTGTGCAAAATTTTGTATAGAATTGCACAGAAAAAAAGACAAATGGTGCACATCTAAGCAGCAAGAAATACTTAAGAATTCTTTATATATTACAGATTAATTATTATTTATGTAATTTCCTTTCAAAAAAGTATATTAATCCATTCATGAAAATTTTGCTTGTGTTATGTATCCGTAAAAGGTTAAATATTCACATATCGGCCAACTGTCGCCCAATTTTCGAGCTACAGTTTGAACTAAACCGTCGGCCGAAATTTTGGACACCCTTATTGTCAAACGACGTACGACTAACTTAGTAAATTGACAGCCGATGGTTGGAGGGTGATCGAAGGTTGGTCGATGGGTAACATCAATTGAAGAAATCGGCCACTGATGCAAAAAAAATTATAACTTCGACCGATGGACACAAAAACAGGTCAAAGTCGGGCAAGACAATGGCCGATGAATTGCTGTCTGTCACCCAGAGAATCCCATTTTTGCTTCAAAAACATTTCACCGTTGATCCTTTTTGGAAATGTTACTGGGGGTTTACTGGAACCCGCAATGTTTCTTTTTTGTAAGGATTGTTTTATTTGTTTTCTTGGGGGTTGGGGGGATGGGTTGGTTGAGATTTACACCGTAAAATTTTGCTATTAACAAGATGGTTGTTTGTCTTTGAACTACTGTGTACCAATTGTATTACTGTTATTTTTTTAGAGGAAATTTACTCTTTAGACTTTTACTTTCTTAAAATGGCGCCAGCCATAAATATTGTATTAAGTGAATTTCTTGGGGAGAAAAAAAAAAACTCCGTTAAGTCCATCTATCACCAAGATATTTGCTTTACCTTTCAATTACTGTATATGAACTGGATGAAAGTCATATTTGAGAGGAAATTCACTCTGTAGGTTCTTAAGATGTTGCTAGTTATTAATATTGTACCAAAGATTTTTTTTGGGAGTGGGGGGTTATCTCGTAAAATCTAACTATTATCAATGTGGTTGTTTCAGCTTTGGATTACCAGTTATCATCTGATGCAATGTGATTCCCCTCGGAATTTACAAGTGTATTTTTTCTATCTTTAATAATGTTTCTTAATCCAAAGATACTTCATTCTAACTGTCTTTAAAAATTTACATCATAAAGTCTAGATCGTTTTATGCATATATGTATTGTCAATTTCCTCTCTTAAAGTTTTCAAATCAGTTTAGTTTTGACGCTATATCGTTTATGTACTAGAAACATAATGAATTTTTAAAATCCTTCTAATTAGAGGGTACGGAAATTTCGAACAGTATTCAATATCAAAGTCCATGAAACAATACAAAATTGGAGCAGAGCTCGAAGACTGATCGTTATTTCTGAACATTTCAATAAATATCTGACAGCTTAACTGTGTAGACATTCATAATAAGATCTAACTAACACCCGATTATTTACCAAAGGAAATTTTAGAAAAAAAAACGTGTCTTCCTTAAGTTAAAATTAGATTATACAGTAAAATAAAAAACATGTAACTTTTGTAGAACTGAAAGAAAGTTAAAGCAATGATAATAAAAGGTTTGGAATGAGGTTGTACGTTATCTATATTAAATAAAAGTACCAAAATTACTTGGAAGCTCTAAGTGTATTGCAGTTTGAAATTCATCAGAATTATTTTGAATTTAAATTGCCCATTTTGTTGGAAGTTCAGTAATACATTAGCAATGCCAATGTGTAAGGGCAAGCATAGTTGTTTTATACATAATCGAACATGCATAGATTAGTTGAGTAATGAAAATTTCTTTTCAGATATGAAATTCAACATTGTCTTATGCTTTTTTTAAAAATTATTTTAAGTATTTTACATTTTCTTCTTTTGTCAAAAGATCACCACCAATTTCACACATATGAAATTGCCAACTCAATATTTACTGGTTTTGAATACAAATTTAACAATATATACATATCAAACGAGGGAAACATTTAGCTGGAATAGGCAATATATTTCTCAATATATCTAAAACAATTAAAAGCATGTAAAAATATTTGCCCTTTCCCAGCTCAGTATAATTCACATGATTGTGTGTAATTGTATATTTATGTGCTTTTGTTCACTCGCAATTTATCTGGTCAATAAATGACATGTTCACCAAATTTAGTTCTCATGTCTTCTCTAGTGGTGAAAATTATATTTTTGAAAATAATTTTGAATACATAAAAATGTCGCTGGAATTCATTTCATTGTTGTGCAACACGGACGAAAAGTATGTGGATGATGATAGATTTTTAATAATTGATGATTCAGCCCGTTTGTTAAATCAATGCTTTAAATTGAAGATTGGCTGATGCTTTATCTGTGTTTTAAAGGTACTTGGACACAGATTTGAAGTTAATATTCTCTGTTTAATATCACAAATTATATATTTGAATAGCATTTAACACAAAAAATAATGAAAAATCTTATTTCATTAAAAAGTTCAAAAAACTTTAAATTTTTTGACGGGCTTGTTTGACTAATTCTTGCACTTTCATAAATTTTAACTTTATTCTTAACCGTTTTTGGAAAAGGGGCAATTTTGATGTTGTATTATAAGACTCCTTTAAACATATCCAAAAAATGCTTTTTATTCAAACTACGTATGCCAGAAAGCAAAACTCCTTCAACAAATATCTACATTCCTTGCCTAGCACGTTTTGTAAATCTCACACTCGTGTTATGTACACAGATTTTGTAAACAGGGCAAAAGCTTTTATTGTTTGAACTGTTTACGATAAAAGGGTGTTTTCAAATACTGCCAAAGTCTGTTTTCACAACTGCACGGATAGCAATATATTTGTGTTTGTTTTGCTAACATGTCTACTTTTTTTCTGGCATTCAACATCAACAATGCTACGTCATCATTTTTACATCAATACACAACAAGATTGTCCCTTTTTGTAAGGATTAAGAATAAAGTTAAAATTTGTGAAAGTGCAAGGATCTGTCAATCAAAAATTTAAAGTTTTAATAACTTTTAAATGAAAAAAGATTTTAATTAATGTTTTGTGTGAAATGCTATTAAATATATAACCATTTCAATATTATAGAGAAAACATGAACTTCAAATCTGTGTACAAGTATCCTTTATATCTTTTTTATCTTAATTAAAATAAAGCTATTTGATTCTTGCAATGATAAATATTTCTTTATCTTAAATGTTATCAATAATTTTTGGCTCAAAATATCGAATATTAGTATAAATATTTTAATTTATGTATCTCTTTTTAAATGTTCACAAGCGATTTATAATTGTTAGATTTTTTTAGAAAGGATTTTACAAGAAACCAATTATGGAGTGTGTAATGGTCAGGTTTACATATGCATTTGACACATGTATCATGGATGCAAGCAAATAAATTCCCTGTGTAAAAAAAAATACCCCTTTTTGTTAGCTTTATTCCTCAGGTGTAAAGCATTTTTCTTCCAAAAATCGAATAGATTGTTCTCTAATTCGTGTATCAAGATGCATGGAATTTACAAAATTTAAGAAAGGTCAAATTTGAAGATTCCTTGAGTATATACTCTTAGATTTAAGCATATGGTTAAAAAATTTGTTTTCAAAGACACACACAAAAAATACTGATAAAATGTTATCAATTAAAACTGAGTAAATGCTGTAGAACTAATTTAAATCATTATTAGTGGTGTTTTTTAAAGAAAATATATAAATTATATCTTCCAAGATTTTCACTAACTGGAAGTTAGTGAAATGATTTGTTAAATTTTCAATATTAATAAAAGGACTTGAAAATAAACATTTTCAGCATCTTAAATTTACGACTTTTTTTCTGCAGTTAAATCTATATTCTTTGATGAAAATTGTAAAGCAATGAAATTTGTCACCCTCTTTGTATTATTTTCTTAAATATATATGCTTTGCACAATATGAAGTATGTAGGCAAATGGCCTTATTATTTTCTTTTTCATTTTAAGTCGATGTTTGTGAGCCATGTTCACGTGTTATGTTTTTTACGGTGAATTTCTAGTTTTAACTTTACAATACCTATGTCTGACTAGTGAACAATGATTGACCAATGATTTTCACTATACTTATTTTTTGCATATTTTTAATTACTCTTGCAATATGTGATGTAAGAAACTTGCCAAAACATTGTCATTGTGTATATAATATGTACACGTTATTCTTGTTTCTGTTCGTAACATGGTGTCAACGTTTCTTTCGTGACTGTTTAAAGGGGGCGGAAGTGAAATTTAAAGAATCCTGACAGTATTTTTTTTTTTAAAAAAGAAGTATGACAACATTGTAATATTGCTCAAGTGTTTTTATGTATAGGGCTATAAAGGTACGTGTCGTTTTTCTTCGCTAATCATATAATATTTGTAATTATGAGTTGGAAGGAAAAGTTCTGTACGAAGTTTGAGATTTAGTTCCGGTTTCATCAGGAATGTGTGAGGCTGTTGGGTTTTCCACCCCGGCCCAAAGCCCTGACACGTTGTTAAAGATCTTGTGGTTTGGAAAAAAATACGTAGGAAATGCATTCAAAAATATTTTTTTAATTTAAATATTTCTACAAAATCGATCTTCCAAACAATAGCGACTTTAATTTTATTTTTCATGAGAAACTTATTTATGACATACTTTTGCTTTATGGTTTTGCAAAAAGCGAGTGTAATTTCAATTGCTTTCCTTTATGTAGCCAGTTCACAACAACAGGTTTTTGTCCTGTATTGGTTTTAACATTTGATATTAATTAACAAACACATAATATAGTTGAAATTGTCAAATTATTATTTTCAGATATATATGCTCTAAGAAAGAAATTATGTAGGATTCTGTTCGCAGAAAAAAAATATTTCGCAAGCTTTATTTCAGAATTTTACGGTGAACTTTGTAATTTACCTATACAAAGATAAAAAAAGGTTTTGTTTTACTTTGTCGTAGAAAAAAAACATACACAAGTAATACATTCAGGTTACATCCTGTGTATATACAATCCATGAGATGTTCATCATAATACAATGTTAAAATATCAACATATGATGACAAAGTATCAGTATATGATTTCAAAATATAAGCATATAAGGATTTTCTCCACATAAGGCAGTCGTGCAGTCCAACGTACTCCACATCAGAAGCGGGCATACTACTGACGCTCCACAAAGAGCAATTTATTGAATCATTAAAGCTAATACATGTTTCCTCTACCAAATCTTTACCACTCTGGACCTCGACCTCAGTATTGATTCAAAAGCAAAATCAACGTACAAGCAGCAATTACAACCAGAGCCCGCCCCAGATAGCATGACTACGTTGGGCCAATGTTATATTTTTGGTTGTATGGTTGGTAGAGTGTTGTCGTGGGGGAGGAAATGTAAATTGAACGTTGTTCCAACGTTCATCTATTCGTTGTCATGAAAGCGAAACCAATGATGTTGGGCATTGATGTTGGCCCATTGTAGTAACATGTTGACAAGAAACATTTGACTTTGTGTTGGACATTAAAATGTTGGCCAAACATAGGTCCAACCGAGTAAATGTTGGCATGGATCAAGACACTTTTGTGTTAGTTGTGAAATGTTGGCCCCACGTAGGTATAACTGAGTACATGTTGACACGAAACATGGCCACTTATTGTTGAATATTCAATGTTTGCCCAACGCTGGTCCAGCTTAATAAATATTGACAATATAATGAGGCATTGCTCTCTGTTGGGCGTGTAAGACTGGACTGGAGTTGGTCCATTTGTAGGAATATTGGGATTACATGTACAGGTACCCTGTAGTGTTTGAAATGAAATGCTGGTCCTGACGTTGGCATAATATTGCGAAAACCATTCATTAGTTTAGGTTTATTAATTGTAAATTGTTGGTACTGTAAAAAGTAGAGTCATCATAAACATTGATCTTTATATTGTATTGAAATTATAAACAATCCTTATAAGTCTATGAATTACATATAGTTATTTTGTTATTGGTACATTCTATATTTAGCATCATTGAATCAAATTTAAAGTGCTATGTTTTGGACTCCAAAAAAAAAATAGGTCACTGCTGAACTTCACTGTGACTCATAAGTTTCAAAAAAGAAACCGGCATCTTAATAAGTTTTTTTTTTAACCGCGCAATTGAACAATTTAAAGCGTATGTGTATTTAAGTATACAGAAGAATTTTAACCCTTGCAATGTAAGAATAGTTTTTTTCTTTGTTATTGAAATAAATGCAAACTTAAAGATAGCTTAAAAAATATATGTGTGAGATGTGTAGCGACATTTTTATGACCTGGCTGTAAGCTTTTAAGCTATCAGTTACGGGGTGCTGATTAAACTATATTTCTTGATGACGATCTTAAGGTTTATAGGAATTGGAAAAATGGATAAACCCTCTTCACTCTGAGACTATTGATGTGGCATTTTCTTCATATGAAGGGATTGATTAATATGCGTATGAGACATGGATTTTAAGAACAGAAAAACAACAGAAAAAATAATAAATCAAAATGATTCAAATATGACCTTCCAAAACTCTACAATTAGAACTTGAAGACTCATTTTGTAGTGAACATAGTGATGTGGAATGTACATGGTTTAAAACGTTCAACATTTCCTTTTAGTTACATTCCATGGAATACCTTAATGAAAGTGAAAGTGACAAAGAATATAGCGTCTTACATTTTAAGAAGGAAAAAAAATAACCAAACTTGGTGACATTAACTGTGTCTTATAATCTGGGAAATAAAAATTACAGATTTTTTTTTTTATTCTGTAAGACATTTGTATTCAGAAATAATTGTGCCAACATTGATATTTCAACAAACAGCTTTGCATCAACGTTGAACAAACGTCATAACTATATTTTGAACAGAGGTCCAGTGTAATCCTACGTTTTTTTTTTCATTGGTATGTTAATAGCGTTGTACAACGTTGACATTTCAACAAAAGCATTGTTTTTGGAAACTAATATTATATTTTGAACTGAGGTCCAACTTTGGGCAACGTTACAAAATACTGTGTTTATATGGTATGTTTCCTTTTCGTTGTAAACTTTGACAAATAAACAAACAGTGTTGTACCAACATAAGCCCAATGATGTTATGGGCCGACGGTGCGCCAATGAGCAATAAGACATTGGGCCAAAGAAATTGCCAACATTGGCCCAATATTCAATCATTGTTGGGCCAAATATCAAATCATTGCTTTTTATTATCTTTAGACAACAATATCATCTGAAACCATGAGACATTTTTTCCTCATTCAACCAGTCCAAACCCAGAGTTAAATCATTAAAATCATTTGCAATACGTCCTGTTTTTTCTAATTACATTGTACAAGCCAGATTTCCTTACTGTTTTCAATGAGGCAGATACAATCATATTGAGAACCCTCATTCTAGATTTACTTTGGAAGTTCAGAAAATATCTTTTGACAGATATTTTTCTTCTAATCTCAGTAATGATCAACAACTAATCTACAACTTTACTTAATTACAATAGGCGAATATATGTATCTATGTCCGCTGTACAAATCTGTTTTTTTGTTCTGTCATCACAAGTTTACCAATCTCCGTACGATAATGAGGACGCCCCATCTCTAAACTGACTTTATACAAGGTCAGCGCATGTTTGACTATCGTTGTCCTTTGAACAGTATTGTACATTTGCATTAGTAATGTTTTGTTAAAAGGGAATTGATAGACAAACATTCTGCTCATTATAAAAGAGAAAACGTCTGTTTTTCTTTCTTAAACTCACTGATTGTTGTAACCAAGGTCTGTTACACGTTTAATATTATACTTGACAACGTGATATCTTTCCTCACGTAATTTTGTGAAAACAATTTTAGTCACGTGATTTATTAGGAGCATGTTTTATAAAGTAGGTCACTATGCTCGAACACGTTAAATAGTTTTAGCCATCAATTTTTAAAATATATTTTTATTACACAGATGATCTCATACATTTTAAACTCTTTAAAATAATGTACTTGTGTCATACAGAATAAACGGAAAGATCGAAAATATAGATCTCGTCTTTTAATAGATGTAATTGTTATTCACATCGTCTATTTTAGATTCTTTCTTATGATGTTAGCTCCGCCTCTCATACATACATATTGTTCAATTAACGGCAGATAATTGTAAATTCTCTGTTTTAGAAAAAGTGCGGTCATCCTTTCTATGTTTTAGAATTTAGACCTAAGGGCAGATACTGTAACTGCAGAAAAATATTAGAAACAGAACTCTTTAGTATGGGGCTTGTGAAAATGGTTCTTAACAGAAATTAATTTTTCCTTATATTACAGTGTAGTTTAACTTAAATGCTTCATTTAATTTACATGTCTATTACCAAGAGTTCTAATATGATTATTTTTCAACCTGAATGCTTTTTAAGAAGCTTTTGTACATAGAATTAAATGGATTAATTTCTTATCCTCTGTTTGAGTCTCTCTTTAAAGGTTTAAATAATGCAGTTAAACTATTCCTGTTAAAGGCTTTTGATAATTCATGTAATATTTTGGAAGTTATAACATTTTGTTTCGAGTAAATTCAAAATGTGGATAGAAAATATAAAATATTTTAAATAATGTTGGAACAATATTGACGGTAACATAGACGATTTTAATTTCAGGCTTAACAATTTTAAAAGCCCCTAAATGCAATAATCCTAAATAAAAGGTGAAAAAAATTTATATATGTATCAATGTTGACATTTTAAAGAAAATGTCAGTGGGATATTCCTTTTCAGGTTTTGTTTCATAATTTTTTTTTAAAAAATAAATTCAAAAATATTCAAATTGATAAACATGTTCTTTGGGTGAGAGCCTTATACTAAGCTATATAAAGTCATATTTTGGATTAAATATGCCTATAATATATGTTTGCAGTGTATATAACAATATTGAAAAATATATGTGCAAGAAATAGGTATTTCCTAGGATGTTTTGAAAACACACAGTTGTAAATACAAAAGTAAAACACGTGGTCAGTTGTTTGTATCATTATCAAGAATTGGTATTGGACTATGAAACAAATAGTATTCATCAAGAAAGTTACAAAGAAAATTCACAAATCTTTCTTTAGTTTGTTTATATACAATCCATTGCAGAGGAAATTTGTCTTGAAAGCAGATTGGCTGAGAAGAAAAAAATCGAGAATCCTAGATATAAAAAAAATTAAAATAAACATGACGCAGTAGCTTTAAATTTGAAAAATTAACGGTTACCCTCTTGTAAACTTTTCTTTGAATCAGCACAAAAATTGTAGGTAAATGCCTGATTCATTACATTTGGAATTTGTTAACAAGTGATACTTTTTTAAAAAAATGACAGATGAAAAAGAAATGTTAAAAAACTCACAGTTCTTTTAAATTTGGCATCCCATTAAAGGCGTTGTCTGGAATGGTGGTTATCTTGTTGCTGTGTAGCGATCTGAAATAATATTTTGTCATAAATTTATTTAGGTTCTTATTTTACAAACAATCAGATAATTTCCATTTGACGTAATGACAATTTATTTTTGTTGAAAAAATGTAAACATTTCTTCATTATGGCTTACAATACATTATATTTTGATCAAATTCTAAACCCTTATGATAAAGATTACAATAAATATGCATAACTGAATTGCATGTTGTGCATATATAATCTATACTTGATTTCAAAAAAATGCTTTTGATATGCATTTAGTTTGCGCAGCTACACACCCAGCAGCCTTAAAAAATCCAAAAAAATACGCAAAGTGTGCATGGAATCCTCTCTAAACCATTTGTTGAAAATTCTCGACTTTTAAATGTAATTTTAAGTTCAAAAAGGTATCGTTGTCTTCAAAAAGAGTGTAAAGAACAAAGTATTCATTGATAGCAGCACGTGGTCTATTTTTAGCACAGAATTTTGTTTCCCTTTTCACGACCTCTTCTTAATATTCCCGTTACTAACAATCTTTAAATGTAGAAGTAAATTTGAATTGCAAAATATTTCATAATTGAACACTTTTCAAAGAGGAATTGTGTTAATTATGTTTAAAATAATTTATGTAGTATTATTATCAAACAGTTGTTAAATAGTGTACGTATTGAAATAAACTTTTTGATTCCAGGTAAGGAAAAATGAGCACCATCAAAGTTTAAAATTAAGAGTTTGTAAACTTGCCACAGATAACTTATAATATCTATCAAAAGTTTAATTATCACCAATGAAACACAAAGAAATTAAACACATAAAATCGATATGAAGAACCTTGTGTTAGTATCTGCTAGTACGAGGGGTGATCGAACTATCTCATATCTACAAAACCACAATTTAGATTAAAAGCAAATTTGGTGCACACTCGTTCTATAAATAATGCATATGTTGAATAAATATATTGCTCACAATGTGAAAATAAACATTTGCAGGTACTTGTATAGGTTGTCACTTGTTTCAACAAACGACTAAAATAATTATGATATATCTTAAAACTGCATTTGAAGTAACGTATAAGAATTTGTTTTAAGTTTATTTGACAAATGACTTCCTAAAATTAACAATCAATGATTGGAAGACCGTATTTAGTGACCCAGGAAGCATTGTGCCTATGATACTTGTTATGTTGCACGGTGTAACATTAAATAGGAAGTTATTTTTTCATTAAGCAGTATGCTATTCAAGGGCTCCAATTTACATTTGAAAAATACTTGAATATTTCAACAATAATTAACTTAAATACCTAAGTTATGTTTAATTTGTTCCTATATACTCTGTCAAATAAGACATTTACAATTTTCATTACAGCTGGAGCAAGGCATTTGAAAAGGAATATATCATTCAGAGTTGAAATTAATGAATAACTTTTTTTTATTTGCCCATTTTGTCAAAATTACAATTTTGTGTAAAGAAAAAAATAAACACAATTAAATATTTTATTTATCTGGTAAAAATGACATGTGGACCTCTAACTTTAAAATTATTGGGTCCGTATCTCTATGGTTAAAAAAAAATTCCTTAAAATTCAAACATATCTGTTCACAGAGAAAAAAAAAATCCTGTTATTGGATTTAAAATATTATTGAGTGGAAAAGTTTAGGCATATAGATCGGGAGAGAGGGCAACAAATATATTTACAACAAATGGTCCTATAAATCTAGTGCATTATCCATCACATACGTAGTAATGCAAAATTTTTTTTTAATCTTTGGTTTTGAAAAAAGAACATATGATTTTATTAATTGAAACTTTTTTTTTTTGCGATGATAGATAGACATTGCATTTGCAATGGACCTTTGTTTGCAAACATTGTGATTTGCTTCTAAATTAAGAAAAAAACTATATATATTTTAAAGAAGTATGTTCAATTTAGAGCTTACAACGTAGCTACATAATGAGACATGACGGATATTATGTCCAAACATTACTTTATACCGTTTTTGGTCATTGCAAACAATCAAGCTATTTATGTGAGGTGTTATAAGGAAATCCTTTAACTGCCAACAATTTTCTTCTAACTTAAACAAAATATGCCATATGTACCAACTTTTCGAATGTAAGACATGTAACTTGCAATTTGTTTTTCATGCACCACATATTGTTTAACATTTTCAAATTAAATGCTAAGCACGTCCTTGTAATGGCCCATTTCAATAACTTTATTTTCACAGAAAAAAAGTCCCGACGTAAAACATATGTTTAGGGCATTTTTAGCTAAAAGCTTGAGTTTGTAAATAAACTGTTTATCAAGACTTGTTTTCACGAAAAATTAAATATAATCATTTTTAACACGATCTATTTTTTTCAGCAGATATATGCAACATCAACACGTGCTAGTGTATCAATATTTTCTAGGAAATCAAGCTTGAACAGAAATTTTTCCCGATTTGCTGGAGTGGGGTTAAAATCGTTTTTTCATTAATCAGAAAGCGATGCAATAAATAAAAGTAGTAAGTGTATTACCTAATGATTATTTATAAGTAATTTCTTGTCTTGATGTTTATATTCGCTCGGCAAAAAATATATTATTTCGAACTCTGTGCGACAGAGAATGGCGGACGAAATAAACACATATACTCAGGAAGACACACATATATCAAATTTTCAAGAATTCTATATAATGAATGAAAAAAGCTAAACAAATGGTTGTAATAATAAATGAATCAAACTAACACCATTTTCAATGTATTTTGTAATTTTTGCTGTAGCTGCGCATTCTTCAATGATTAATTTCCTCCTAATTAAAACAAAATAAACTTAATTATTTACTAATTTTGGTCTCTAACAGTAGGTAACTAGTGCATTAACACTTAGAGTTACTTTGGGCTAGTTTAGACGAATCATTACAGCGCATTCTTATTTCTTATTTCACACCAGACTAGATTTGATTTTTGTACATCCCCCTTAACTGAGTTTAGCGAGTTCAAGCTGAAAAATGATAAAAAGTTACATGTAAGTAAAATCAGTATTGTCATATACTTAAAAAATATTTAAAACACTGTTTCTTCAAAATATATTTTAATAATATTGAAAATGTCAACAATTGACTATGAATCATAAAACAAAAAGTATAAATCAAGAAAAGAAATCTTGACTGTGTTCAAAGAAATCTTGACTGTGTTTAAAGAATTCTTGACTGTGTTCAAAGAATATTTTTCTTTGTTCATTCAATGTCTTTGAAGATAGACTAAAGTCCTTTTCTTGTTTTCATGGATCTTATAAATGGAAATACAATACTTCTCAGTAAAAATATTTATTATTATTCTTCTTATACAATGGATAATGATTCTAAGTGATTTTTTTAAACAATATCACAGGAAGGTCGCTTTCATCAAAGGACAGTTATTCTCAATTGGTTCAATTTTTCATCAGTTGGAAAACATTTATTTTATTCAACATGTACTCTGTGAAAAGAAAATAGTGCGTTGAATAAAAGAAGAAATAGGTATCGATGTACGTTCGTCGGTTATTATTTTACTCGTCAGCTCGCGAGGTATTTGATAAGCACTTCTAATAATATTAATGACCACAGTCCATATGCCTTCAGGCCCTTTATGACATTTGGATTGAATTTTTCTTAAAGATGTTAATACGTATCAATAAAAAGGAAAGATCTGTTAACTCATTATTCTTATCAAATGGGTTTTGATTCTAAGTGATGGCATACCAGAGAATGAAAAGTCGAAAATGATGAAATTTCGAAATTACTTTTTGTTCAATTTTTACTAAGCTGTAAAGCACATTTTTATTCCAAAAAAAAACCACACACACACACACACAGAGAGAGAAAAAGACCTGCATACAGTCTATAAAATCTTCTACCTTTCAATTTTCCGTTCGCTCACCGTGCGTTCTGCGTGCGTTCACCGTTCGTTCACCGTCCGTTCTCTATTTGCTCTCCCTTCACTGTTTTCCGTCACAGTTCGTTCTTCGTTCCGTTTACTTTATGTTCAACTTACGTTCTTTATTGTCATCGTCATTTGGTACTCCGAGATGAAAGACTCTTTTTAACGGTAAGGATTTACATCTTTGTCTAATAACTATGATACAGTCCCTGAAACGTTCTACTTTCCAACCTGAACGGTGAACCAACGCTGAACAAACGCTGAGCGGCGAACGCAGAGCGAACAGTGAGTGAACGATCTGTGAACACAACTTGGTGAACGGTGTGTGAACGGAGAACGGTGAGTGAACGCAGAACGCGAACGGGGCCCAAATGCAAGTGCGAAGTAAACAGTGAACACTAGATGAACGATTTATTCGGAATGCCTCTGACCTTTTCCTTGAATTGAAACTATTTTGTTGCATTCTGTCGTTTGTTAGGTGCTTAAATATAAATAAACATAAAATAGATTAATGAATAAATGATCAAAACAACTTTTTCTGCACATACGTATAACGTTTTAAATAGATATTTTTATAGCACGATTTCCTTTGCCGTAAAACATGATTGTGTAATTTTTTCTGAACACTTGTACACTGTAGCATACAAGATATATTCATTTACTAATAAAATAAATATGCTTATTCTTTTAACTAATAAAATTATGTAGGTTTCAGAAGAGAAAACTACTACTAATAGAATGAATTAATTACATTGTGCAACAGTTTTAAGAAACATATATGATACATTTTCGTGCCATGCCTATTCCGTGTAAATAACGATTTTTATTATTTAGAAAGGTCTGTAAAAGTATTGTATTTATACACTTGTATTTCAAAATTTTAATGCAAAAATATTATATTTTATGTGTTATTTTTTATTATGATTTATTTGAGCAAAATTCTACATGTACAAATATATCTTTAGACATTTCCCGACCGTGATTATACTCGGACAGGATAATGGAAAGAGGCATTCAAATTATTTGTAATAGATTTGATATTCAGAACTAAATAAGTAAAATCCTGTCATAGTTTTTATTTAATAAGTCAAATATCAGAGAGAGAGAGAGAGAGAGAGAGAGAGAGAGATTTAAGCCCCCTCCATTCTCGGATATCTGTATCGAATAAAATTTCATATTTTTTTTCTAAATATTTCTGACAGTGAAAGTAATCACTTTTTTAAAGACAGTTGTCATCGGCTTTTATTTTCCTTTATCAAATTTACACGGTTCACTCGATGTCCACATGCTTGCCTTGTCAATCAAAATCTGTCGAAGCAGGGGAGGCATGGAAATCTCGTTTCACCGAACATGCCAAACTCAAAGAGTCACTTAGTATTTCCAAGTAGTTTTAACATTTTCCCTTTAATTTCTACATCTGATATTCGCATTTCTGCAGAAAAGATAAATAAATAACTAGTGCTAATTGTAACGGGAAACCAATGGTGTTGGGCAAACGATCTCCAACTCCCTTTTGGTGCCATATTCCCTGTAAGCCTTATTAAATAAGACATCTGTGCATTTTTGACTTTAACAACGTTTTCCCAAAAGGATACCAATTATATTAAAATTTTAACATTGCACGCGTGCCCATGTTTGCACGTGCATAATGATCATATAATCTTGTCTACACTTTCTATATATTTATATATACTTTATATTAAAGCATTTAGTCCAAAAGTATTAAAAATCACCCATTCAAGTGTATTTTCAATTTCACTCGTTCCTAATGCACGCACGTGGGTGCACGTGCATGATGACCATACCATCTTGTAGGAAGCCCTATATCTATCTATGTTCTAAATCCCATTCTATTTGGTTGAAAACCAAGGGAATTATAGCCATTTCAAGTTTTAGCCAATCAGATTGCAGCACATGTGCATCCACGTGATTTCAAGAATTTTTCTCTAAATCATATTGTAGAATATCCTAATGCATGACTATGTTTTAAATTTCAAAGCATTCCGTCAAAAATCAAAGGAGATATAGCCATTTAAAGTTTCAGCCAATCAGATTGCAGCACACGTGCATGCGCGTGAGTTCTTGAAATTTTTTGTATATCATATTGCAGGATATCGTAATGCATGACTATGTTTTAAATTTCAAAGCATTTCGTCAAAAACCAAAGGAGATATAGCCATTTAAAGTTTCAGCCAATCAGATTGCAGCACACGTGCATGCGCGTGAGTTCTTGAAATTTTTTGTATATCATATTGCAGGATATCATAATGCATGACTATATTCTAAATTTCAAAGCATTTGTTAAAAACCAAAGGAGATATAGCTATTTAAAGTTATGTAGCCAATCAGATTGCAGCGCACGTGCATGCGCGTGATTTCATGAAATTTTTTCCATATTATATTGTAGGATATCCTAATTCATGACAATGTTAAAAATTTCAAAGTATTTCGTCGGAAAACAAAAGAGATATTGAGATTTTTGTTTCAGCCAATCAGAGCAAAGCGCACGTGCATGCGCGTGAGTTCGTGCTAATTTGACAGTGCAATACTATTAACACTATTAATATAGCCTTATGTTATGAGTTTCAAAGCATTTCATCAAAAAATGTAAAAGTTATAGCTATATTAAGTATATCAGTCAATTCACTCATTTCACGCGCACGCACGTGCAGGCGTATGCGCGCAAAATGACCTTCGTTCCGCACACCTACACTACACACCTATTAACCCTAAAAAGGTTTTAGCTCAGTTGGGTGAACAGTTTCTGAGAACACTTGCGGACAAAAAAAGTACCGGAGAACAAATAAGAAAAAAAGAATAACTACTGCTAATTGTAACGGGAACCGTTACAGATGTTCCCCAAACGCTCCCCAACTCCCTTTTATGCCATATTCCCTGTAAGTTTCATCAAAGAAGGCAAAATCTGTGCATTTAAGACGTAATTAAAGTTTTCCCAAAAGTATACCAAGTATTTCAAATTTAAGCAATGGAGGCGTGCGCATGTAATTGCATGAGCGTAATGACGATATCATCTTGTCTACACTTTTTACTCATTGCATGTGCACGCACGTGCATGATGACCATACCTTTTTGTAGGTGTCCATTATGTCTGTCTATGTTCTTAATCCCATCCTGTTTGGTTGAAAAACAAGGGAGTTATAGCCATTTAAAGTTTAAGCCAATCAGATTGCAGCGCACGTGCGTGCACATGTTTCCATGACAATTATTATATATCATATTGTAGGACATCTTAAAGTATGCATATGTTTTAAATTTCAAAGCATTTTGTAAAAAACAGAAAAGATATTGAGATTTTTGTTTCAGCCAATCAGAGCAAAGCGCACGTGCACGCACGTGCATGCATGTGAATGGTGACCATACCATCTTGTAGGAGTCCTTTATGTCTATCTATGTTCTAAATCTCATGCTGTTTGGTTGAAAACCAAGGGAGTTATCGTCATTTAAAGTTTCAACCAATTAGATTGCAGCGCACGTGCATGCGCGTGATTTCATGAAAAATTTTATATATCATATTGTAGTACATCCTAATGCATGTCTATGTTAAAAATTTCAAAGCATTTCATCATAAAACAAAAAAGATATTAAGATTTCTGTTTCAGCCAATCAGAGCAAAGCGCACGTGCATGCGCGTGAGTTCATGCAAATTTGACCATGTCATCTTATGTACACAACTTATATATCTTTATATAATGAGTTTCAAAACATTTTATCAAAAAATATAAAAGTTACAACCATATTAAATATATCAGTCAGTTTACTCATTGCACGCGCCCGCACGTGCATGCGAATGCGCGCAAAATGACCTTCGTTCGGCACATCTACACAACATGCCTACTAACCCTAAAAAGGTTTTAACTTAGTTTGGTGAACAGTTTCTGAGAACACTTCCGGACAAAAAAGTACCGGAGAAGAAATAAGAAGAAAAAAGAATGATAATAATAATAATAACTAGATGCGTTCTTGTTGCTGGTGCAACAAGCAGGTCTTCCGACCGACTTCTCTTTTGCAATCTAGTCTGCATCATCCTATGAAATAGTTTCCATGATGTATTTTTTTGTTTACGTTAATTTACAGTAGTTTCTCAACACAGATCGTGATTGTTCCAGGTATTTCACAAAATATCTCCAAATATAGCTTTTAAAAATCGGCAAAATTTTCCACACTTGTTATAAAAGTTTGAAAAGTAATTTGCAACTGAAAAAAGACAAAAACAAAGAAAAAATTTGGGAACGCCCCGAGCGGGATTCGAACCCGCGACAGTAAGACGAATTTTGGTTCTGTCATATCTTTGCAATAAACGCACGCATGAAAAAAATGAAAACATATATAGATATCGTTGAAGACGCTCTATAAACCCTGTAAATCTGAAAGAAAAATATTAAAAAACAAAAAAGTTGAAAAATTAGACTTTTTGAATTCACTTCCGTTTGCGATTTCGTAGGAACGAAAAAAAATGAAGGACGTTCGGCACATCTACATGTGATGCTCTTTTATGTCCATGAGTTTCAATGTCATATCTTTAGCCGTTTTCGAGAAAACTGGGGTACAAAAATCCATTTAAAAAATACAAATTTCCCCAAAAATCGCGAATGGAAGCAAATTTTGAAAAAATGAAAAACACTTCTGGAGATATTAATGTGATGCATCTTTCCTGTAAAAATCTTTGAAATCCGTACAGACACAGCTGAGATATCGCCATAACTATGAAAAAAAGAATAATAATAATAATAATAATAATAATAATAGGAAACCGACGGAAAACAATAAGGTCTTCCGAAGGAAGTCGGAAGACCTTAATTACAAATTGTCGCCTAGGTTCAGGTCAAAATATGGCGGACGCAAAATAATTCCTGAATTTTCCTCTTTAACTGGAGCATTCCTTCATTGGACAGGTCTGATGTTTGATATGAGATTATAAACCCTGTGTAAACTTTCTTAGTTTAGCGGAATCATGGACATTTTCGGCGTGATGAATGAATTGTTTACAGTAGCGATGAGGCCACCGCGCAGCTGCGAGCGGATCCTAGAATGTATGAATGAATTAAAAAAGATGGAAATAGAGTTTGATTTCTTTTATTTTATTTAATGACATTATTCATATGCAAGTAAAAGATATACAAGAAAATGCGAGATGCTAATAAATGCAGCTGACAATCTTTATTTTCTCAAGATAATTTTTTTTCAATGAAATAATTATAAATTCTGCAGACAAAACATAGGAAGAATGAATGATTGCAAATTATCAGATGACATAAGGGGAACTAAATTTATTTATGAATGAAACTTTTAAAACGTTACTTGTAAGTTGTATATATCAAATCGGCGAATTTTACCTGGCTGCACGCTTCCCGGGGGGGGGGGGGGGGCTGTCTTGAATATAGACTTGTAAATTACCATTATTTTGTAGATAGAATTAAGCCTTATCATTTTCTTAACTTTAAGAAGAGTGCCTTGTTATATAAATGTCATGGTCATTTTATGTAGAATGTAAAACATTAAAGCGGAATGAGCATCCATTTCAATAAATGAGAAAGGTGGGGGCTAGGTTTCTTACAGTTTTCAAAAAAAAAAAATGGGGGGTGGGTATAAGATGCACACACACATGACATATGTTTCATACATTTTATTTGCTAAAAACTCGACTCTATGGAACCAGAGAAGGTTTTCTACAGGTCCATTCCCCATCACGGGGAAGACCTTACCTGCACAATGGCACCATGTGTATTACCTGTGCAGCCTATCTAATGAGAAAATGAAATGAATATTTTTTAGTGTTTAAGAAAACGTTGAACCTACGCTTGCGAAAGTTCTAAGACATTCAAAGATATTTAATTTCTTCTTTATCAAATCAAGAAACTGGTTATACGTTAAATCAGCAAATAGGGGCCTTTACTTATGCCATGAATATCACAGAAAAAGATAGAAAGAAAGACAAAGAAATTTAAAAAATCGACTTTTAATCCCCTTTTTCGCGACGACCGGAAGAATTGACGACGGACAAAATGTTGTTCGACACATCTTCAAGTCATGATCTATGATATCCGACACAGTAGGCTTTCATATCTTAAGCTGTTCGGAAGAAATGGACCGGACAAAGGTCATTTCCAGAAGTTGGTCAATACGAAAATAGTAAGAATACTAGAAACGATCTCGTTGCGAGCAACGAGAGGTCTTCCGTCCGATTCTGAAATAAAATACGAAAAATCTAGCAGAAAAAATGATAAAAAAAATTTGGACATTCGGGGGAGCGAACCCGGGTCGCCCGCGTGACAATCCAACGCGCTAACCATTCGGCCATTGAAAACACCGCTTCAAATTTTTAAATGCGAATATCTCGAGATTGCCTTTTTCAATTCTAAAACAAATTACATATTATGCATTTGCAAATGAGTCTCTATTTGAATTAATAACATCAAAGAAAAATATTGAAAAACAAAAAAGTTTTAAAATTGCATATTTTGAATACGCTTCCGGTAGAAACCGGAAGTACCGACGACGCACGAAAAGGCGATTCTGCAAACCACAAAGTCATGATCTATCATCTTCAATGAGTCTCCAGTTCATATACTCAGCCATTTTCGATAAAAGTGCGCGACAAAATCGCATTTTAAAATCAGGAAATCGTCCATAACTTGGCACCGAAAGTGAATTTACCAAAAAAAATTACAGACTGCACAACTTCATATAATGACGCATATTTTGTGAAAGTTTCGCTGAAATCCGCTGAATAGTTTTCGAGAAATCGCGTGCACAAAATTTTGTCAAAAAAAGAATAATAATAATAATAATAATAAGAAACAATACAATCACTATAAGGTCTTCCGTGAAGACGGAAGACCTTAATAAGAAACAGAGTAAAAACAATATGTTCCCCAACTTCGTTTGGGGAACATAATAAGAAGAAACCGAGTAAAAACAATATGTTCCCAAACTCTGTTTGGGGAACATAATTAACGGGAATATATACTTGTAAGGTTAAAGGAGTATGCCAGTTAAGTATAGTAGCGTGGTCCCTTTTTACACACTTGGTTTACTGGATAGATAGTCGCGATGGGTATTTTTTTTTATTTCATTTTGTATAATAAAGTATTTCTAATAAAATCATCGTGCATTCATAATTAATTATTTAACATATCAAAAAATACAAGCCAATTATTAACACCCATCGCGCTAAAAATGCCTGAACTTTTCCCCTCCAGCAGACTACGGTTTTCTGTTACATGTAAATGGGAGGAGGCATTTAGATTTGTAACACAATGAGCGTATAAATTATAAGTTTAATTGATATATTAATTTGTACAGTACATTTATCTATGTTTTAATATTGTGTTATGAATTATAATTGATACTATCAGTGTGTAGAGCGACGGACAATAATATCTTATTTACGAACTTGTTTACAAACTCTGGGAGATAGAATACAATAACAGAGCGTCTTCATTTGACGGACAATTAGTTTTTACGATGTGTTGATCTCGAGCATTGACACTTCCAATCAGACTTTGTGAGAGCTGCAGCCATTTACTTAACTGAAGAATGTGCAAGATGCACAATGTTAATGTTAACAGAGGACATTGCCGTATCTTATAAGGAGATGGGAGACAGAGTTTCAGTGGGGGGCGGACAATATTAATATTAATGAAGTGACACTATAATTAACTAATTGATGTTACCAAATATGTGATCCCTATGATGCAGCTTCTTGTAAAAAAAGACGTGCGCACTGAGTATCAATAGCTTTTTAACATCTTAGCTCCGAGACGGACCATGAGAGCTTTTACTATCCTAGCTCCGAGACGAACTATGAGAGCTTCTAAGAGACATTTCCAGATTTCACGGACTCGAGATCGTACTCGCACACTGACTCGGACAGTTGTTACAAAATATTTAAATACCGTATCGAAATTTGATATGTTTGAAAACACACAAAAACAGTTTCCTAGATTCCTTGAAGATCTGTAAATCAGCAGCGACAATGCAGATCATTAAACAGAAAAATAAATATACACAGAATAAATGTACAACATGTAATTCGAGAAATAAAATTGTTCCGTGCCATAGGCACACTGTAGAGGAATCCAAGTTACAAAATAAGACAAACAGTCAATATTTGCCCTGCTTTGTCGTGCAAAAGTAAACAAATGATAAATATATACTAGTATTAAATCTGTCTTTGCTTTTTCTTTAATTTGTCGCGGAAAATGGCATAAAATCTGTCTACCTTAAAACCCCTTTTGTAAATTTTTGATACAGCCCCTTATATATTGAAGTACAGAGTACGAGTCCGAGCTCGTGGCGCTCGTAACTGGAAATGTCTAAGAACTTAGCTCTGAGACCTATGTGATCCAATGACTATGTGAGCTTTCACCATTTTGGCACGAGATCTTTGTAATTGAACTTTTTCATGTACCATTGTTTGTTTAACCTTTGCTGTGACTTTATAATAAAACTATGAACTTGCAAAAGTCTTCTTAATCCAAACACATTGGCTAATTGTGTAATAGATTAGTTACTACAAAAAGAATATCCGTGACATATATATTATTATAACAGTAACTTGATCCGAAGGGTCTTATCACGTCGAGTTGACAGGCGCAGACCATCAGATCTAACGAGACGCGAAGCGTCGAGTTTGATCTGATGATCCGCGCCTGTCAACGAGACGTGATACGGCTCTTCGGATCAAGTTACTGTTATAATGATAAATTTATTATATACCCCCTTATAACTGGCTAAATGTATTAAAATAAACCTTTATAGATAAATTTGATAATATTAACCCATTAAACAAAGCATAATAAAAAGGGACTTTTTAACGCGCAAGAAAAATAAGGTCATATTTCTGCGTACTACGTCATCAGTTTCAGAGAGTGGTGACATGGATTCAGAAAACAACATGTTGGTGATCCGGCAAATCGGATCACGACGTCACGTGATAGCGTCAATTCAACAGTAAAATTGGGTGATACACATTATGTATATAATAAAATATTTTTCCTTTCAAAGAAGAATTATATGTTCAAGTTTCACAATCAACAACAAATACAATTTTCTATCCGCAAAACTCTAGCAATGTAAATGAACCACTATGACAAGATTAATCAAACAAGTCCATATGCTGACCGATACATGATCGACTGAGTACATTTCACTTGAGTGCTTGCTATCACGTTTACGGTGGGTATTTACCTGTAACGACACAAACCCAGGTGGCTTGATGTGATTCAAAAAAGGTCATAAAGAGCTTAATTGCAAGTTAATGAAGACAACGACGAGGTTCAAAATCGTAATAATTTTAATTAAAAAACATATCACAAGGTTGTTCAACAAAGATATTTTTACTCAATCTTTACACATATAATATACACATTATATATCAAACTCGACTCTGAACAAAGCTGTGCTCGATGTTTACGAACGCATGAAAGTGTGTACCTGACAGTGATTTCTTTTTCATATTCATGAAAATCAAAGGACCCAAACTTCAAAACGCAGCTTCGTATGATGTGTATATCTATTATTTAACATTTTTAGATGAAGATTCAAATAATAAAATCATTAGTTATTAATATCATTTTATTTTGAAAGCCTTGATAAATGTTCCAAATTTGACGAGTAACCAGCTGAGACAACAGATAATCCTTAAATAAGACTTGTCCTCTAAAATTGAATTTGAAACATATTCCCTGCCAATTTAAAATACTATTGTCGGCACTTGTATTTTTTGAAGTTCAGTTGCTTAATGACTGTTTTGATGTTCGTTTTAAGACATATTATCTTGTGTTAAATTACACGTTCAATATTGATTAAAATATACTGAAAGTACTCACTATGAATTTGATTTCGGGAGAAAAGGCGCCGGCTGGGGGGGAGGGAAGGGGAGGGGGGGCTTTTTATAAGCCTGAATGGCAGACACATATTTAGTTACGGTGAAGGAAGGAATTTTCCGTCTCTAATTATAGACTTCATATACATAAAGTAGAAAAAAAAGATTCTAATGTATTACATTTTAAACAGTTTGTCTTTTCTAAAATTTAAAATCACGCTCAATTCAATTCGCTCTAAAGATATTTCATTTACTGAATATTTTGGTGCATTTTTTTTTAAATACGTGTTAGAAATATTTTTTGTGTGTATTCTTGTCTTGTATAAGACTTCGATTATTATCCTTCCATTAAAACATTTGTCTTTTACATTACAACAAAATGTCACCGTGCTTGAAGTATTTGTACATTGCCCTTATCTATAAATTTGATGTTTTTACATTGTTCTTCATACGTGTAGACCTGTACTTTATGTATTATTTTCCAGGGAAATTTCACGGATAAAGTTAGAGCTAAGTAAAAATAAGAATAGAAATGTAAACATCGTAGATACTTTTTGCAATGAATAATTATCCTTCAAACACGATATTTTTGTTATTTAATTAAAAAACGTGTAAATCCTTATCATCAAAAAGATAAGTCCTTTCACTTCGGAGTTCCTAATGACAATAAAGACTGAACAATAAGTAAACGGTGAAGGGTGAACGTTTTGTGAACGGTGAACGGAAGCGCACGGTGAACGGTGAACGCGAAACTGTGAATGGAGAGCGAACGGTGAATGAGCGCTGAAGGAACGTTGAACAAACGGTGAGCGAACGGAAAAATAGGAAAGCAGGACGTTTCAGGAACTCTATCTTGTTTGAAGAATCCATATTTCATCACAAAAATTATCTATGATAATTGTATTTTTATTAAGTTGAAAGGAAAAAGAAACGCATGAGAACATAATATGCGAAAAATAAATTGACTATGAGGTCAAAAATTATGAAAATTGGCCAGATGTGTATTTTGATTACTTTGCTCTTAAATCGCTAGCCAAAACTACTCAACTATGAAATGTATGACGTCACCTAGGTGAGTGATAAAAAATCAAAAACACATGCATGTTGATGATGAAAATTTTGTGATCACATTTTGTTGTGCAATGCGATGTATCAGAGTTATAAACATCGTTTTTGCATATTTGCAGTCAGTTAAAATTTCTTGCAATCATGGTATATCTGATGGAATTTACATTGGGTTTAGTAATTGAATTCAATGTTGTTTAAGTGAATAAAAAGGCAACAACATGTTGCTGTGCAGATTGATTTAAGCTTTTCAACGCAAAGGAGAGTTTCTTTTGGTTGTCAGAGAGTTAAGTTAAAAGGTTTCCAAGAAACCATGAAGGTGACGTTGGTGCGTAAGAACGTCACATCAAGATAGGGCTTTTCATCATGCCAGCTCGGTTATTGCCAAGGCATTATCCCTGAAACAGTAATTTGTACAGCAGACAATCATACTAATTTTTTCACCCTAAAATCGACAGAAACTCTCTGCTCTAATTTGGTCCTCGAGCTTGGCATCTTTACGTGCATTTTACTCTCACACGCGCACGTACGTCGAATGCGTAATGTTTATAGCATATTTACACTGGAAAATATAGCTAGTGTTTGTCAAGACTATTTTTACAAACATTCACGCGTACCAAACCAGCTGGATTCTGTACATTCTATCCTAAATCTAAAATTGGCGAAGGATATTTCCTGTTATTTCTTGATCATGACAAGGAGCACACGGCGGGTGTGACCGGCCGGCAGGGGAATGCTCACTCCTCCATGGCACCTGATTCCACCTCTGATGTTTCGGGGGTCCGTGTTTCCTCTGCTCTTATTTTGTATTGTTTTATGGACTTGAAATTGAATACTGTTCGTTATCTCCATATCCTTCATCAGTCAAATTCACACAAGATTTTGGTAACTTGTTGATTAAAGATGAATTAAAATGTATGATAAAAAAACAGAAAAAAAAATATTCGAAATAATTGTTTAATTTAAATCAATAGTTGAATATGCTTTGCTTTTTCCTTTCAGTATATTATAATTTCACTTTTACGGTATTCATTAAATATTCCTGGAAAAATAATGTTTTTATAAGAACATTAACATGGAAAAGGATGCTAAGATTTAAAACTGAAAAGGGGACAATTTAAGAATAAATCAAGTAAGATTTGTTAAAGATGACAAATCCCTAATGGGTGGATAATATTATAAATCTATTAATTTGCCCATTGCAGCATATATGCAAAAAATGTTATTTCTAAAACGTATTTTGAAATGATGCACGAAACAATTTAGATCTAGTTCTGATATATTATTGTTTAAAAATTCTAAAATACGGGTTATTCATGCAATACGTCATCAAGCCTTTGTAGATGTTTTTTTTATCATTTTACACAGAATCGCCTTAACACGGAAATATATTTAAGGTTCTTACAACCGTGGTAATACATTCATTCTATTAGTAGTAGTTTTCTCTTTTAAAATCCACATGAATTTATTAGCTAAAAGAATATGCACATTTATTCTCTGTGAAGACCAAAGTTTTTGGATCACTTAGAAAAAAAAGTGTTAAAAGAAATAAAGGTACGGAACTCTTTTCATGGGGTACCTACTTTCATCAATAAAATTCTTTAAAATGAAATTCTTTACAATTTTACTCTCTATTTAAATATATTCATTTATAAACAGTTTTCATACTAGCAAAGTTCATTACGTAATTCTGTATACTTTTCGAAGCGTTCCGAAAAAAAAAAATCATCCTGCCTTCACCGTTCGTTCACCTGTAACTTTGCGGTCGCGTTTGTGCTGCCTTCGCATTTTGCGTTTGCTCACCGTTCAAACATTGTTCATCAGGTTGCGTTTAGAGTTCACACATCGTTTAATCACCGTTCGCTTTGCGTTTGTTCACCGTTCGAACAACGTTCGTTCACCATTTGGATGGGAAAGTAGAACGTTTCAGGAAATGCATGTACACAATTTATACATTTCATAGATCAGTATGAAAAAAAACCTTGTGTATATAAAATCTGATATTGACCAGCTTGTGCTTGTTATCAAAGGAATAATTAAATGAATATATGGTTATTCCTAAATCTTGTGGAAATGTGGTAAAATGTTTAAATTTGTCACCATCTTGTAGCCCCAATGTATGCATTTAAACAAAAAAAATTGCTGGTTATAAAACAAGTTACATTAATGTTCTTCATTGGTAACTAGCAACTGTGAAATGTTTTTATAATTTTGATATCAGAACAGGAGAAAGGGGTCAAAACCTAACCCTAACCTTGTCTTTCAGAACAATTGTCATATCTTACAATAGAATTTGATTGGTTATTGGATGATAGATGTTCATGTCACAAATATAATAAGACTGTATCATTATTATAATATATGTGCGAGTTTTTTTTATTTTGTTCTGTACAGGTGCATTTCTATTTCTACATTTACAATTATATGACTGACCAGTGACCAATAATGAACCGATGAATTTAACTCTACATGTACTAATTTTTATGAATGTTTCTTTTTTAATTATCCATGCACTTCATAAGGTAAGACCCCCTCCAAATTCCCCACCCCAAGCTTTTTTGCCTCTACAGTAACAAATTGATTCTAGTATTCGACATTAGATTCAATCCATGTTTTTTTTTTTCATTTACAACATTAATAAGTAAGACAAGTTGTACATTGATCTTGTCTTTGTAACTAATTATATTTAGTAACGATCTTCTGGCAGCCTTATTGATATTCTATATTTATATGTTATCTTTCCTTTTCGTTAAATTTGAATGTCTTTATATTTCGTGTTTGTCTATGTCTGCTCGTCTGTATGAGTGTTATGGGCGTGATCTTTGAGTTTCTTTTTCTTCTTTGACAAATACAACATATATAAGAGAAGAACAATCCAGAACTCTGATATTTGTAACATTAAAATCAGGGGATTTTCTTTTTTTATTTTCTCTAGACCAACTAAAGAAAATGGACAGGTTTAACGATTGCATCGCATGCTCAGAATATTGCTTGAGTTAACATTTATAAATCATTTGAGAATAAACACTATGATCTCTAGATTTTTTGTACAAAGAAAATTACGTTGAATGAACATAATAATATGAACTGATGCATCTCAGTTGGTTTTAACTTTGGGCTCAGAACAACTAACTATTTGCTTTGTCCTTCTAATCTCAGTACAGATCGGACACAACCTAGTACTAGAGCGAACCCCAAAGGCGAGCTTTTGTTTCTGTGTCCGCTTGGGCGCGCTCAGTGTTCGTTGTTCTTCGCTCGTTGTCCACTCTAAGCTAGCTAGAGCGAACGGGCGATCACTGTCACTCAAGCGTGCAGAGAACCCTGCTTCATTTTGCCGCGTGTTTGACCCATCCCTTAACTGAAATTATTCATTGCTCTTAAGTGTCGATCGGAAGCACAAAATAGATTCTGCAAGCGACTATAGGAGAACTTTTATTAAAAGATCAGAGTATCAAACTATATTCTTTTACGCATTATAGTCAGAAAGCAAGAATAGTTTCTGGATGAATGCAATTTTTTGTTTGTTTATTAGTTTGTTTTCATAAATATTTTGATAACTGCGTAAACAGTTTTAGCTAGAAAAATAGTGATATTCAGGAAAATAAACATATCCTATGGAAGTTGATATCATTTCTTAAGCAAAGACAATGGAAATATTTCTTATTAATTTCGTGTGACCTTTCGTATTGGGACACTGTGATGCACCGTATATTCACAGTGTCACATGGTGCACGGTATCCTTGGCTTCGAAGAGACTGACATGGTTCCTGGTCTACGTATAAGCGTGAACTTTCAGTCCACGGGACCCCGTGTTCTTCGGGGATAACGCATGGCATTTACTGTAGCTGAAGAAGTCAATATATTATGAAATCCAATATATTGTAAAAAAAAAAAAAAAGCACAGCAGATGTTAATTTTTCTTTTTGTTTAATTTTCTTTATTTTTCTTTTCTTCATCCGTTACTCAGTTTAAATAATTCTCAACCTGACTGCCCAGAATGTGACTTCTGAAATCTTGAATTTTTTACCCTTTGTTTAATCTCGACGCAAAATGTTACAATGCAAAACTTAAAAATCCAAGAACAGTGTTATTATATTTTGCGTTATAACATTTTGCTTCGAGTAAAAACAAAATGCTAAAAGAAAAAATGAAATATTTCTTAAAATATGTTGTGACATATTGCGGTATACATTCTGCGTTGATCTCAACTTAAAATTTTATCAAGCAAAATGCAATAATCCCGTTTTTTTTTTTTACATGTGGCGTTGATATATGTATCACATTGGCCATGAAACAAAACTTTGATTGGAATATTGTTATCTTGTTGTAATATGGGGATTTCTAATTTTTTTTTAAATAAATTCATACAAATTCAAATTATACAAACAGTCAATTTATTCCCATTTCTTTTCTTCATCCGTTACTCAGTTTAAATAATTCTCAACCTGACTGCCCAGAATGTGACTTCTGAAATCTTGAATTTTTTACCCTTTTTTTAATCTCGACGCAAAATGTTACAATGCAAAACTTAAAAATCCAAGAACAGTGTTATTATATTTTGCGTTATAACATTTTGCTTCGAGTAAAAACAAAATGCTAAAAGAAAAAATGAAATATTTCTTAAAATATGTTGTGACATATTGCGGTATACATTCTGCGTTGATCTCAACTTAAAATTTCATCAAGCAAAATGCAATAATCCCATTTTTTTTACATGTGGCGTTGATATATGTATCACATTGGCCATGAAACAAAACTTTGATTGGAATATTGTTATCTTGTTGTAATATGGGGATTTCTAATTTTTTTTTTAAATAAATTCATACAAATTCAAATTATACAAACAGTCAATTTATTCCCATCGAACTGAGTTTCCGTATTTTATATAAATTAGACTTTTGAAAGGAGAATATTAGCATATAATCATATGATTGAACCATAATATAAAATCATTGAATATATATCTTCGAAATGTACATGTATTTCCAGGATATTTAAAAACCTAAAAATTTTGTTCAAAAAAATTTCGTTAAATTGTTTGTGTAGTTTTAGAGCTAATATTGTAAAAGATAAGTATTATGAGATAAGTGACAAAGGAAATTCAAAATATTGAAAATATAGTATAAAGATTACAATCCATCAAGCAGGGGTTAGGGTTATGCTTAGAGGATATTCGATGTCCCGGGTATAAAAGTTCCTTTTTTATCTTACTAGCTATTGTCTTGCCACTTACACAAATACGTAGTAATGTCCGTTGATCTTTGAACCCAACATTGCGCCACCCTCCAATCAACGTATTCCTACATTAATATTATTATATAGGCTCAGCCACCGTCTTTGCATTCTTCGAGTTTTTAAAATTATCTACTTTAAAGTTTCAAATTTAATTACTACTATAGAGTTCCTTGTCATCATCGGGAAATGACGGGAAAATCTATGAACAATTCAGTTTGTGAATAATGGCCGTACAATTATGAATTTTGAAGCATGAAAAAAGTCAGTCAGCATTTGACGTAATGAAAATTTATTTTTGTTGAAAAGGTCATTGTATGGATTATAGGACTTACAAAATTATGATTTGAAACGAGACTGCTTGTTTCATCACTTGTTTATCTCGTCATCTCGTCACAGAAATTGTTCATACGTAGAGCATTCTTTGGAGTTTTGAATAAACTGAGAGAAATAAATTAATAATTTAATTTTGTTTGTATTCTTGCCTCTCATTGGTTGATTTCCAAAAAGGAATGCAAACTATTTTTCATATGGTTTGGTATGGAGACACACCCGATTGATGACCAGCTTAATTATCTTATGCATGCAATCCCCTCGGAATCCAAGGAAAATTCTCGATTTAATAAATGTACCTCTTAATCCAAAGAGTTACTCGTTCTAGTATACTGACACGCAAAAGAAGTGCAACACCCTACTTTAGGGTGAAATAATTATTTAAAGTAAAAAATTTTAAATCTTAAAATCATGGATATCTTCAAATTGGTAAATATCGGTAATTTAACGGTTGAACGATTTCCATACCATAACTGGAAGTCAAGTTTGAGTCTGCATACAAGAAATCGAAAATTGTATGTTTAACAAAACAGTTGGCAATATTATGGAGTTTTAAGGGTTTGTACTGTTCATCTTAAGTAATGCAGCAATATTTCAAAATATAAAATCTCCTTTCGTTTCCCGTATCGAAGCTAAAGCTTCTTGAAAATGGCTTAAGTGCGCATTTCCATTGCCCAAGCTGGAAAATCTCAAAGAAAAGGTGATGGAGAGTTGATGGTGCAAAAATACACTACATTACGTCTCAACGGGGTCTTACGTATTATATTCATAAATGATCGTCTTTGGACCGGAAGTCCAAGGGTTACTACAATGCGCAAAGTTAGAGAAAATTCGACCTAATCATCTGAAAAACAGGCTTTTAAAAAGAGTAAAGAATAATTCCTTCGCCCAGATCTCGATATTGATCAACCTATTGTATCGTATAAATAAAGCTGCTAATGTTGTTTAGGACAGTCTTGCACGTTGTATTTGAGTTGCTAGGAGGGGGCTGTTTTAAAAGTCATATGTTACATTGTAAAGCTAAAAGATAAACATTTAACAATGTTATCAAATCTCTGATGTTCTAAAAAGTGAGTTTAGCCTTACTATATTCTTTTTTTTAAAAATCGTTTGATAAAAAATTCAAACATTTGTAGATTAGTGCTTGTTGCGTTTCTTTTGCGTGTCAGTATATCATGTAAACAAACATCATAGCTGCTTGATGTATGTATCAGTTATTACTTCCCTTCGCTTCAAATCACTCCCGTTACTATAGTTTTATTATTGCGCGGTAAAGAGCCTATGTCAAAAAGTACACAAATTGGCCTGATTTCAAAATAGGATAATTTTTGCTCCGGATATATCTACAGACTATATATTTTTTCAAAACAACTTTCTTTTTTCAATATCTCTTTCATATTTTCCGTAAGAGGTATTTAAAATAGCATATGTATATGGCCGAATTTCGTACATTTTACGGAACGTCATATTGAGGTTGTGAATTTTAATACTTCTGAGTTCTCATAAATATAGTAGTAAATTATTTATTAATTGACGAGAAATTCACAAAAATGTATTTTACAATATATTACAGACAGTGCTTTAATATTTTGTTAATAAAAGATAATTTGAAATTGTAACGTCTGGTATAAACAAGCGTAGGTACATGTACAAGTGAAACTGACAGCGTGTCCGTACAGCGCCCGTGTGCTTATCGCGGTACAGGTAAATAATTAAATACATTGTAACGTTTCATTGTTTTACTTTGATAATTTTGTAAAATAATATATTCATTAATTATTTACACAAACTTTATGCATTTGATATTTTTTTATGCATTTGATATTTTAATCAACCTGTATATATAAAGCCAAGTACAGGAACGTAGCAACCGGGGGGGGGGGGTAAAATGTTAAAATAATAATAGTACCACATATAGCTTATAGAACACTGCGTATAATGTTTATTCCCCATATGTAAGACAGACCCGCGGCGTTCCATACACAGTCTCCAACAAAGAAGACCTCTAAGTAAAGAGGTTCATGTACCGCGTGATATTTTACGCATGGACTTGTGAAGATATTCTTTTCGTCAAATTTTGATCCTCGTGTTTTTACAAAATGTTATCACAATCATCAACTGCAGAGTTTTTAGAAGAAGTAATATAAATGGATTTATTTTAAATAATCGATACAGTTTGTTTATTGACAATCACTGGACAGGGTTATGAAGTTTCATTTTTCCCTGTCATCTTTCTACTTTTCAACATTTTCAACTATTTTCGACACTTGTGTAATTTCGAGCAATACCTTTGCTTCGTTGAACGAATACTTCCGAGAGCAGCATTAGCAAACTTCTAATGCAAGAACGCCACTTAATCAGAGGCAGATCCAGGGCTGGTGCCTAAAAACACATTTTCAAAATCAGGTTTCCTTATTTTGTGTGTGTGAGGGTTTGTGTTTTTGTGAATTCAACCCTAGGACAGGGTGCCCCTAATTTTTTTTTATCTTGAATTATTCCTTACGTCCCAATCTATCGAAATATCACCATTTTATTTAGGGACAGGCCTGCCCTGAAAGACTTCTATGACAAAATGAATTTCTAGATGTCACTTTTTTTCGGGAAATTGATATCTCCTATAACTCATTTTTTTTTTGGTCAAAGTGAATACAACCTATGATGAGCGATGTCGGAAACTACTCTTTTTAATATATGTCATAATTATTCATACATTAAACACAGAACAGAAACAATTCCTCCTTTTTGAGATTATTCTGACAATAAATTGATAAAGAAGAAAGTACGGTATGAACAAAAATCCGCCCAGTTCCAAAATCTTACTAAATTGTTCTTGAAACATGTCGAGAGTGACCACTTTCTATGTCACTTTAATTTTTGTTATTATCTCAAACCATTTCTTCAAGAGACCTCTGCAAATATAGGTAGTTTTCGTAAAAAAAAATAACGCTATAATGTTATGACGTCGTCCACTTGGCGTTATCGAATTTCAATGTTTTAACGTTTCAACTTTTTAATCTTTTACAGCGCCAAAGAAAAAATGATTTTGAAGTGAAAAAAAGTTATAGCTTACTCTTCTGTTCTATTTATGGACTATTCTTAAAATGTGGAGCGAGTTCGCTGAATATAAAAATTAATTTTCTTTACTGGAAATATTGTTGGTCATTGATTTTGCTACTTTTTGCGAGAAAACGATTCATTAAGAAAGTCAATGGAACATTTATAGCTTGAATTAGTCTATTATTCCAATTTTTTGCTCACAATGAAATCTTCAAGTTCCGAAGAATAATATATCTTTCTTTTATTCACTTTGATTTTGTGTGTGTAAGGGAGGGTGTGTGTGTGTGTACAGTATAAGTTTGTAAATAGAAAATTAACACGAAGACATACATCACAGATACTAGTATTAACTGCATACGACATTATTTGTGTATTATTATGATGGTTCTAAATGAAGACGGCTATCTTGATTTTATTTTTTGTTGATAACATGTTTATAAATAAACCTAAGACAATTTTCATTTTCGGTTTTTTTTCTTGATGAGAAAACACATGTATACAAAACATCTTTTTTTTTACTATACAAAAAAAGAACATCAGGATATTCAAATCTCATTGGCGTCGGGAGCAAATTGAAAGGGGGGGGGGGAAGGCGTAAAAAATGTTGTACATTCAAAAGAACCAGACAAGCAAAAAATAAAAAAAAATAATAAATAAAATAAAAAAGAATGTGCATTGCCCAAACACGAAAATCTTATTTCGTTTGTGAGGTGTGTGTGTGTGTGTGTGTAAGGGTGTGTGTGTGTATGTGGGGGGGGGGTTAAATTCGAACTCCAGCACCAATTTTTTTTTCCAAACATTAACACTTTCCCCAATTATTTAAGCCTGTACTGCAACATGTCTGTGGAAAGTAGGGAGGGGGCTAAACCTACACAACAGTGTCCGATGTCTATACTAAGTCTATCTTTGGAAAAAAAAAGTGAGGCCCGCCCGGTTCCGACGCCTATAGGATCTCTTTAAAAGCCTGCAAAACATTCAAAAGAGTCTTTTTTGTTCAATAATTAGCATTGTAAATTCCCCCTCTGACAAGTTGTGTTAAATCATTAATCCACCATTTATATGATAGGATTTTCAGCCTTATTGAATCACACATTATGCACTTTCTTTAATTGCAGACTAATGTGTCATCATGTTGATAAAATGCAAATATATCTAATCTTGGTATTTTTAACGACTTGCGTTTAATTTTTATTTCAGATCTTTTTTATGGTCCGAAATTCGGAGCGAAAACGACATCTGATTTTAATCAGATTGCCCTTGATAGCAAATAAGGGCGTCTTCGCACGAGTGAAAATTCGCAAGAGGTTAAACATCGATATATCATTAGTGCTTATTATTAAAATGCGGGATATACATTTTTCCGAGTTATATAATACACTTGTATATAAATCTTTTTTGTATAATTCTGATTAGAAACATAACTTCACACGAATAATTTGACATTTTAATTTGATTTAATTGAGGATGTAAATTCAAACTAAATTTTTAAGCAATATAAGGGATATCTGAGCTAAAAAAAAAATACGCGATTAAGTGTACATTAAGATGATACTCTCTAGAACATGCTGTCTTCCTTTTGATATTCAGACCAAATGAAAAATATCAACGTCTGAGCAAAATATACCCATAAAAAGATTCAGTAAACATCTACATCTGACCTGTATTTAGCTATGTTATTGTAGACATTTAGGCTACAGATTAATCGCTCGCGATCTACCCGATGCGTGATAATGATTATGTTACATACAGAATTTATTGAGTAAATGTAAACCTTTATACTAACTTTTAATAGTAAAAATGTTACATTTATTTAAATTTTCCGCATTACATTTTTCAAAAATTGATATTATTTGAACATCTAGAGTTGTTGATCTACAATCATTACGAGTGCGAAAAATATTGAGATCCCTAAAAACTTTGACGTCATTTTTCTGCACATTGTGACGTCACGAGAAAAAAAAACTGACGACTTGTCAAATGTTGAAAAAAAAACAACAAAGGAAATAGACCTATTATGGTTATAACCTGGCTACTGTGGAGGGCTTCTGTTAAACAATGGTCCACAACAGACATGCAGATGTGGAAAACACAGACTAAAGCGAATACATTTCTACTTTTTTTATGTTTTTAATTGAACTAAGAACTAGGTTATTAAAATCTATTTAGCCTACCCTATTTACCACGCATAAATAATGTTTTCATGCTAAAAAAGGATTTATGGTTGTGTGTACATAATTTACAGTAACTTTTTTTATGAAAGATTCAATCCTTGCAGTCCGAGGATATAATAACATGGAATTATATAAAGTTAAATGCCTTCTGCAAGCGCCAGCTGAGCAAACGAGAATCATAAATATTAATTTTACACATGGGGCGCATTCCTCTCGGAGAAAAAAACTTGTTGTAAAATACGCGTAAGATACCAATGTTTCATTTTATACTTGAATTTTTTTCCGAGAGGAATGCGCCCCACTTGAAATTTTAAAGTGAATCTGTAAAATCGGTGAAAAATTCCGGAAAAGTCAAAACCTATATAGGTTTTAGCCGTTACGATGCAAAAGTAAACGTCCGGTTTGACTAAATCCACCCACCCCTGCATTGACGAAGTTAAGTAGATACGAAAACCACAAATAGTTTTGAAGAAAACGATGATTTATATTTTAAGAAATCCACAGGCCGTATATTGTACTTTCTGACTTTTGTTCTTTGAACTCATGAAAAGCTTCATAATTTTACATCCAAAGTTGTTTGATTATTTTAAAATTAAATAATAAGGAATGACTCTAATTCTTGGACATATTATTGAGCATAATCAGGTTTGGTCAGTTAACGCTTTTTTATAATCCGATTCGCGGATTATAATTGGTAAACTAACTCAAACCAGAAACGGATTATAAAAAGCGTAAACTGACCCAAATGAGATTATACACGTCGATAAAATGGCCAAGAATTGAAGTAATTCCTGAATGATTGCAGGTGATGAGGTATAATCCTGCATAAGTAAGAAAATTTGACGATTGAAAAGCTAAAGTGTCAACACGCTTATAATAATGCTTTGTTGGTAGATATTAATATATTCCTAGCTTAAAATGTTCAAATAAACATTTGTTCTAAACCCTATAGGTTAACAGTTGTTTTATCAGTACGTACACTAAATCCAAGAATTAAATTCAGGAAAACAAGTTGAGCAGTAAGGTAAGGAAAAGCCTTTTACGAGGGTCATTCAAAAAGTTCGTAGACTTTTGGCCTAACTTTTTTATTTAACGTCATATTATATCCAAATTTGGTACAAATATTTTGACAACAGATTCAAATAATTTGAGTAAAAAAATTGGAATGTATCATCATATTTATTAAAATTAACAAGGATTTAGAACAGCAAAAATGGGGTCACGGAGCACCGTCAAAATTGGGTAATTTTCTAATTTTCACTTTATAGTATTTACCGCTTTACCTCTAATAAATGGAGCTGAATCGAAATAAAATTTACATGTTTAAATAAAGTATTGCTGTATTAATTAAAATAAAATCAGGTTATGTAATATCTCGTTCCATTTAAAAGATATCAGCTTCTAAATACATATGGACTTGATTAAAAAAAGCAAAAAACCATGACGTTGGAGGACGTCACGGAGCAGCAAGTAGCAATAAAATTAGACTTTACATTCAGGAAACTTTTTCTACAAGCTTAAAAAATCCTTATAAACCAGGATCTGTATGAAAAAAAATCTGTGTATTTGTATAAAATTGAAAATATAATTTTTGAGTGGTAGCGAGTTTGAATCGGACGATGGATTGTCTGCAAAGAAACAGGTTAAAGTTAAAAATATTGTCAAAAGAGTTAGGAACGTCATTGAACGTGATGTGTGCTTCAATGTTGCAGAAATAATAAAGTTGCATGGTAAATCAAAGAATTTGAAAACAATAACATTCTAATTCAAGCTCTACTTGTACAATTGACAGCAAACCAGGTGTTAAGTATTGTGGATATGTGTTTTGAATGGAGAAGACGCAACAAACCGTGTTTGAAACAACAAAAATGTGTATACTTTTGACAAACTTTCTCAGCGTTGTTTTTGACGTTACAATATTGGTTAAACGTGCTCCGTGGTCACAAAACATGTTGCTTTTAATTTTGGCTAACGTGAGTTCTGTTTAATCAAATGGAATGAAACTTCACACTTCGACAAAATAAATGCTTATGTTTACGAAAATGTGTTGATCTATAATCTTGTAATAATCATATGACGATGAGAAGCATTGTCTACGTATTTTTTGAATGACCCTCGTATGTTTGAGTTTGAACATGTTACTGAAAAAATAACTACAGCACTTCACCTGTCACTCGTCAAATATTTAAAGACCCAAAAACCATTGTGCCTGATGTTTTATTAAAGTCTGAAGTAACATTAAGTAGGAAGTAATTTTTTCACCCCTGGCAGTAAACATTCAGGGCACTTCATCATTCATTCTAAAGAGTCAAATAACCAACTCATTATTTACTGGTTTTGTTTATGTTCAGTACATGCGTCGACATGCAGGGAAACATCTAGCTGGAATAGGCACTAAATCGCAATATATCTTATCTAAGTTGAAACTATTCATTATTTGCCCTTATCCCAGCTCAGCTATAATTCACATGATTGTGTGTAATTGTATATTTATGTGCTTTTGTTCACTTTCGTCATTTATCTGGTCAATAAATGACATGTTCACTCTATTTAAGTTCTCATGTCTTCTCTAGTGGTTCAAACAACATTAAAAATAAAAGCTACGGAAAGGCTTTTTTCATTTTATAAGATTTATTATTATTAGTGGAAAAGTTGTGGATATAAAAGATTACCTCATACGTATTGATTATACAGCCCGTTTGATAAATCTATGCTTTATCTACAGGTAGATGGCTAGATGCTTTATCAATAGCATTTCCGGTTTTGACACGATCCCTCGCTTCGAGATTTTATTATATTGAAACTTTTTTTTTAATGACTTGACCTTTCAATATGAATGATAAAAAGTAATATTGCCGTTAAATTCAAGAGAAAGACTCGTATATTTAAAAGAAGTATCTTCTTTTATCAAGGTACCTTTACTTGCTACTTCAAGACGGGTGTTATCCCCCACCCTTCCTTTAAACCGTTTTTGGAGAAAGTAATCTAATGAATCTACAAGTTGCCTTGCCTAGCACGTTTTGTACTGGCACCGCACAATGAATTTATTTTCACGATCTCATGGTCCTTAAAACTTTCAGTCAGAACTTTATTTGATAAAAGCTCCAGTAATTGTCAAATACTGTTTTCATATTGTTTTCAAAGACGCAAATAGCAACATTTCTTAATTTTTAACACGATCTACTTTTTTTCGAGGCAAGCCAACATCAACAATGCTACGTCATCAAGTTATACATAATTAATTCGAATAGGAAATCCTTCATGCAGTTTCACAGGGGAAGTAACAAAGTTTTGTAAAAACGAAAGTCGTATGAGATAAACAGAACATCTATAATTGTGTGATTTGATATTGGCTTTATCCAACGAGTTGAAATGGTATATATTCGCTCGGCAAGCTCCACAAATATATACACCATTTCAACTCGTTGGATAAAGATACTATCAAATCACACAATATACTAGCTATCCTCTATATATCTTTTTTATCTTTACTATAAAATGAGAGATTCTAAAAGATAATTATAATGAATAAAGGTAGAGACATTCATCACTGTACGTTACATGTAGTATGTTGTAATTTTTGGCGTCAGCATACGAATTATTCTATAATCATTTCTTATTACATAAAAGAACAATATCCATATGATTTTTGGGACCTGTTTGACTTCTTGATATTTCTTACAAAGTACAATCCCTCTCACAAAACTCAGGGACAAAGAATCATTTTTATTCAATCATTCACATAAAATAGGATTTGATTTTATGAAATGTCTTATACGATGTCCGAAAAAGCTGAAATTGATGAACATACGAATATCCTAATTTTTGTTATTTATTCCTCAGTTGTAAAGCACTTTTTCATTCCAAAAATAATAGAAAAAAGCATTCATAGCTATAAAACACCCGCCTAGCTTTATTTACAAAATTTACAGATTTACTGGATCAGTATGAAGTATTCCTTGTGTATATACAATCTGAGATAGGCCATCTTGTGCATTTTGTTTTGAAAAGAAAAAAATAAATTAAAGAAAATGTCATTAAAACTGAGTAAATGCTGTAGAATATCTAACTTTAACACCATTTTGTGGCCCCTATGAATGCTTACAAACAAATATAATGCTGGTTAAACATCAGCAATAATTTTCTTGGATGCAAACTATTACCAGTGAAATGAGTTTATATTTTCAATATCATAAAAGGGAAGGGGTCAAATCCAGCATTAAAATACCTTGTTGCAGCAAAATCATATCTTTCCGTTGAATTCAATTGATAATGGTATGATAGGTGTTCTGTTCTAATTAAATTGTATTATCATTATTAAATAATTTAATTCTGGTTGTAACGCTGTATTTGATTGGATAAAAAATTATTTTATATTGTATAAAATGGGTTGCCTACGTCACAATGACGTACGTCAAAAACGTATTAATCCGCCTGACGTTACATTCAAATTTTGTACAAATTGAAGTCATTTTGTTCGACCAATCACCTTTTTTTCCTTGCATCAAATGAAAAAATTAAATTATAAGCAATGAATTTAATAGCTACCCATTTTATACGGTATAAACTGGGTTGGAACAGTTTACGCTTTTTTTATAAACCGCTTCGCGGTTTATAAAGCGTAAACTGCCCCAACCCAGTTTATACCGTATAAAATGGGTAGCTATTAAATTCATTCCTTAAATAAATGCTTTGCACAATATGAAGTGTCGTATTCTGATTACTTCGCATTTCAAGTCGATGTTTGTGAGCCATGTTCGGGTGTTACGTTTTTTACAGATGAATTTCTAGTTTAACTTTACAATACCTATGTCTGACGAGTGAACAATGATTGACCAATGATTTTCACTTTACTTATTTTTTGCATGTTTTTAATTACTCTTGCAATTTATGATTTTAAGAAACCTGCCAAAACATTTTCATTGTGTATATATTATGTACACGTTATTCTTGTTTTTGTTCGTAAAATGGTGTCAACGTTTCTTTCGTGACTGTTTAAAGGGGGCGGAAGTGAAATTTGAAGAATTATGACAGTAATTTTTTTTTTTTGAAAAAAAGAAGTATGACAACATTGTAATATTGCTTAAGTGTTTTTTATGTATAGGGCTATAAAGTTACGTGTCGTTTTTCTTCGCTAATCATATAATATTTGTAATTATGAGTCTGGAAGGAAAAACAGTACGAAGCACGAGATTTAGTTCCGGTTTCACCAGGTAATAGCAGGCTGTAGGGAAACCACCCCGGCCCAAAGCCCTGGTCGTTGTTAAAGATCTTGTGGTTTGGAAAAAAATACGTAGGAAATGCCTTCAAAAATATTTTTTTAATTTATAATATTTCTACAAAATCGATCTTCCAAGCAATAGCGACTTTAAGTTTTATTTTTAATGAAAAAACTTATTTATGACCTACTTTCTGCCTTCGTTTTGCAAAAAAGCGACGTGTAATTTCAATTGTTTCCCTTTATGTCGCCAGTTCACAACAACAGGTTTTTGTCCTATATTGGTTTTAACATTTGATATTAATTAACAAACACATAATATAGTTGAAATTGTCAAATTAATATTTTTAGATATTTATGCTCTAAGAAAGAAATTATGTAGGATTCTGTTCGCAGGAAAAAATATATTTCGCAAGCTTTATTTCAGAATTTTACGGTGAAGATTGTAATTTACCTACACAAAGAAAAAAAAGTTTTGTTTTACTTTGTCGTAGAAAAAAAAACATACACAAGCAATACACTCAGGTTACATACTGTGTATATACAATCCTTGAAAGGTTCATCATAATATAATGTTAAAATATCAACATATGATGAAAAGTATCAGTATATAATTTCAAAATATCAGCATATAAGGATTTTCTCCACATAAGGCAGTCGTGCAGTCCAACGTAATCCAAAACAGAAGCTGGCATACTAATGACGCTCCACAAAGAGCAATTTATTGAATCATTAAAGCCAATACAGTTTTCCTCCACCAAATCATTACCACTCTGGACCTCGACCTCAGTAGCACCAAAAGCAAAATCAACGTACACAGCAGCAACGCTACAACCAGACTACGTTGGGCCAACGTTGGTTTTTGGTTGTATGGTTGGTAGAGTGTTGTCGTGGGGGAACAAATGTAGGCCAATCGTTGGTCGAACGTTCATCTACGTTGTCATGAAAGCGAAACCAATGATGTTGGGCACGTGATGTTGGCCCATTGTAGTAACATGTTGACAAGAAACATAGTGACTTTGTGTTGGACATTAAAATGTTGGCCAAACATAGGTCCAACCGAGTACCGTATATACTCGCCTATAAGTCGGTCCGCCTATAAGTCGGTTGTATTTAATAAGCTTAAAAATTTAAAAATCAGAGGGACTGGCTTCATATAATACCATTCATTTTATAGCTCGCCTATAAGTCGGACATAGAGTTTTGGACCTGAAATTAACTCCCAAAAATCCGACTTATAGGCGAGTATATAGGTAAATGTTGGCATGTATCAAGACAATTTTGTGTTAGTTGTGAAATGTTGGCCCCACGTAGGTCTAACTGAGTACATGTTGACACGAAACATGGCCACTTATTGTTGAATATTCAATGTTTGCCCAACGCTGGTCCAGCTTAATAAATGTTGACAATATAATGAGGCATCGCTCTCTGTTGGGCGTGTAAGACTGGACTGGAGTTGGTCCATTAGTAGGAATATTGGGATTACATGTACAGGTACCCTGTAGTGTTTGAAATGAAATGCTGGTCCAACGTTGGCCCAATATTGCGAAAAGCATTCATTAGTTTAGGTTTATTAATTGTAAATTGATGGTACTGTAAAAAGTAACTCATAAACATTGATGTATTATATTGTATTGAAATTATGAGACAATCCTTATAAGTCTATGAATTACATATAGTTATTTTGTATCTTGGTACATTCTATATTTAGCATCATTGAATCAAATTTAAAGTGCTGTGTTTTGGACTCTAAAGAAAAAATAGATCACTGCTGAACTTTACTGTGACTCATAAGTTTCAAAAAAAGAAACCGGCATCTTAATAAGTTTTTTTAACCGCGCAGTTGAACAATTTAAAGCGTATGTGTGTTTAAGTATACAGAAGAATTCTAACCCTTGAAATGTAAGAATAGTTTTTGTCTTTGTTATTGAAATAAATGCAAACTTAAAGATTCCTTTAAAAATATATGTGTGCCATGTGTAGCGACATTTTTATGGCCTGGCTGTAAGCTTTTAAACTATCAGTTACGGGGTGCTGATTAAACTATATTTCTTGATGACGATCTTAAGGTTTATAGGAATTGGCGGGATGGATAAACCCTCTTCACTCTGAGACTATTGATGTGGCATTTTCTTCATATGAAGGGATTGATTAATATGTGTATGAGACATGGATTTTAAGAACAGATAAACAGCAGAAAAAATAATAAATCAAAATGATTCAAATATGACCTTCCGAAACTCTACTTTTAGAACTTGAAAACTTATTTTGTAGTGAACATAGTGATGTGGAATGTACATGGTTTAAAAGATTGAACGATCAACCTCTACTTTTAGTTACATTCCGTGGAATACCTTAATGAAAGTGAAAGTGACAAAGAATATAGTGTTTTACATTTTAAGAAGGAAAAAAAATGACCAAACTTGGTGACAGTAACTGTGTCTTATAATCTAGGAAATAATAATTACAGATTTTTTTTTAATTCTGTAAGACATTTGTATTCAGAAATAATTGTGCCAACATTGATATTTCAACAAACAGCTTTGCATCAACGTTGAACCAACGTAATAACTATATTTTGAACAGATGTCCAGTGTAGGGCCTACGTTACAAAATATTTGGGTATCATTGGTATGTTGGAATAGCGTTGTACCAACGACGACATTTCAACAAAAGCATTGTACCAACGTTGGACCAACATAATGATTATATTTTGAACTGAGGTCCAACTTTAGGCAACGTTACAAAATACTGTGTTGGCGTTGGTATGTTTGAATAACGTTGTACCAACGTTGACAAATAAACAAACAGTGTTGTAACAACATAAGCCCAATATGTTGGGCCGACGGTGCGCCAATGAGCAATAAGACATTGGGCCAAAGTAAATTGCCAACATTGGCCCAACATAACAAACATTGTTGGGCCAACGTTGGGCCAATGTACTCATGCTATCTGGGAAGACAACAATATCATCTGAGACCATGAGACATTTTTTCCTCACTTCAACCAGTCCAAACCCAGATCCAAATGATTAAAATCATGGATGTGCAATACGTCCTGTTTTTTCTTAACTACATTGTCCAGCCAGATTTCCTTACTGTTTTCAATGAGGCAGATACAATCATTTTGAGAACCCTCATTCTTGATTTAGGATCTGCGAAGTTTGCGTGAAAATTATCTTTCATGACAGATATTTTTCTTATATTGCAGTAATGATCAACAACTAATCTACAACTTTACTTAATTACAATAGATAAATATATGTATCTATGATGTACAGATCTGTTTCTTGAGGGGAGTGTCATCACAAGTTTACCAATCTCCGTACGATAATGAGGACGCCCCACCTTTATACTAACTTTATACAAGGTCAGCGCATGTTTGTCTATGGTTCTCCTTTAAACAGTAGTTGTACATTTGCATTAATAATGTTTTGTTAAAAGGGAATTGATAGACAAACATTCGCTCATCGTATAAAAGAGAAAAGTCTGGGGTTTCTTCTTAAACTCGCTAATTGTTGTAACCAAGGTCTGTTACACGTTTAATATTATACTTGACCACGTGATATCTTTCCTCACGTAATTTTGTGAAAACAATTTTCGTCACGAGATTTATAAGGAGCATGTTTTACATGTAGCTAAGTAGGTCACTGTGCTCGAACACGTTAAATAGTCAGCCATCAATTTTTAAAATATATTTATATTACACAGATGGGCTCATACGTTTAAAACTCTTTAAAATAATGTACTTTTGTTATACAGAATAAACGGAAAGATAGAAAATATAGATCTCGTATTTTAATAGATTTAATTGTTATTCACATCGTCTAATTTTAGATTCATTCTTACGTGTCTTAATATGTTAGCTCCGCCTCTCATACAAACATAATGTTCAATTAACGGTAGATAAATGTAAATTCTCTGTTTTCAAAAAATGCGCTGTCATCCTTTCCATGTTTTAGAATTTAGATCTAAGGGCAGATCACTCTAACTGCAGAAAAATACCTTAGAAACAGAACTCTTTAGTATGGGGCTTGTGAATATGGTTCTTAACACAGAACTTTAATTCTTCTATTACAGTGTAGTTTAACGTAAATGCTCATTTAATTTACATGTTTATTACCAAGAGTTCTAATTTGATTACTTTTTAAGAAGCTTTTGTACATATAATTAAATGGATTAATTTCTTATCCTCTGTTTGAGTGTCTCTTTAAAGGTTTAAATGCTTAAAAAAGATTATTATTCCTGCTAAAAAATGTGTATTGATTATAAGTAAAAGCACGCACAGAGGTAAGCCACAATTTGGTCAAAATCCAAATTCCTCGATGATATTCAAATTTTTATCCATCACATGAAGTACACTTTGTTCATATAAAATGTAATATTGACAAGCTTGTCCATTAGGTGTTCAGAAGATTTTTTTCACACTTTCATCAGAATGAAAAACTTTTGATAAAATGATTGGCTATCCAATTGTGCTTCCATGTACGTTTTAAAACAAAACGAAAGCTGGTTATAAATCAATACAAGTAATGATGAACTTCTTCTGAACTTGAAACATACAAAATTGAAATGCATATCATTTCTTGTGTCAAAAAGGGCATCCGCAGCACATTTAAGGTTACAAATGGAAATATTGGCGATTATTAAAGATAAAAAATACATACTTAATTAGGATGGGCGATTCTTTTTAGGACTTCACTGATATAAAAAAAATGTAATGTGGTTTAAATCGACATGTTGAGGACATTTAGATTTTTTATTTAGACTTGTCATGTGATGTCGACGTCACATGACTTTGACAATTATACTTGCAGTTTAGAGGTCATCTATAGATTTCAATATTGCAAGGGCATAACCAAGTTAAAAATCTTAGTTTATTTTATAATCCTTTTCAACACTATATGTAGTTTGTGAAAAGTGCTGCGAACCTATATAGATTCCCTTTTTTAATTGGTAAAATTTAATTTGTGTGAAAGCAGGTTGAATATTTTGCTGGTCAACTACATTAAATATAGCTATAATTAATTTATTTGCAAGATTTCAATAGGTTCGCAGCACTTTTTAAATATCTTAATGCTTTCTGAGTTTATGTGAAAAATTTTGACAAGATACATTTATGGTATGCCCTTGCAATAAATCGATTTATTAGGGCCCTTCCATTACTTTTCAATGAATCTGCATACAAACACACGACAGTATCGCTTGTCTGGAGAATGCACGTACAATTTATAAATAAAATACTAAAATAGACATCGCATCCAAGTTAACGGCTTTTAATTTATCTGCAAATAATATTTTATTTGAGAACAAAAGACATTTTTCATTGTACAAAATGTGACTTGATCAGCCTCTCACTGTGTACAAACTGCGTCATTTTTGCGAGATGACGTCACATTGACAAGTGCATTGCGATCGGTACATCATTTATATACTGTTGTGGGGGATTTAAGAAATGACAAAACTGCTTGTAACAGTAAGTTTGTATGTATTATACAGCTATCCAGCTGTTTAAAATAGCAAATAATTTCATTTTGTGGTATTTTGAAGACCTTATATTATGTGTGACGTCATTTAATATTTCCCGTACAAATTATGCCCCGCCTCCTTACTGTTTCTCTTCTGGGTATTAAACAAACTAAATAATAATAGTTATAATATAAGGATGCCTCTTCCAAAATTGTGAATTTCATAGCCTCGGGGTGGGGGTTTGGTTAAGGGGGGTATTATTGATTATATGTTAAAAAACTTAATTCTTTAAAAATCTTTCTTCTGATTTTGAGTATTAAACAAACTAATTATATAGTAATGATGACCAAGAGTCCCTTTTCACAACTTAATTTCATACCTCTCTTCAGGGGTTTTTTTTATTTGGGGGGGTGGGTTTTTTGATTATTAACTGAAATAATTTTTATTTTTAAATTTTTTTCACTGCTCTTAATGGGGGCCTAATATTGATCCCTGTGGCATCCTGCTGTGACAGGTAAGACATAGAAAAAGTTTACCAATTTTTACACATTGTGTCCTGTTAAAGATATGAGTGAAACCATTTAATTGACAATTCATAAATTGTAATTTTTAATTTTTCTATCAGAATTTCATGACTCACTAAATCAAACGCTTTGCTAAAATCCAAAAATGTTATACCTTTAGATTACCTTCATCCATAGCATGCAACCAAGCATCTTTAATTTGGTTAGTGTTGTTTGACAAAGTGAAATTCTCTGAATCCAGATTGAGATTTTGTTATAAAATCAAAAGAGGAGGTAAAATACCGTATTTGGTTTGCTATGTGCTTTTCAATTATTTTGGATAATTTTGGGAAGTTGAAAGGGGACAGTAGTTTTTGGGGTCTGTTTTTCCCTTTTTTACAGGGGTGACTTTTTTTTTCAACTTTGAGGGAAAAACTGCCATTCCTGATACTAGCATTTATTAAATGAGTTAATGATTTACTAATAATACTAGCTGATAGTTTTAGAAGACGAGGTCCAATGAAGTCAATGCCTGCAGATTTATTGACATCTAGCCCGTTTAATGAATCAAATACTTCAGTTTCACTAATTGGTGTAAGGCTAAAAAAGTTGTCATTACCAAGTTTAGATTTCGTGAATTGTTTAACAATTCTGGATGAATTTTATTTTGGTAGATTATGTAAAAGTTTAATTGAAATCCCTGTAAAATGCTTTTAAAAAATATAAGCAATATCTTGTAAATTTTTTAGTTTTGAATCATTATGAATTATATGGGAAGGGGTTAAGGTTTTAGATTTAGATGACAATTGATTAAGATTTCCCCCAATCTCTCTTTGATATGAACTGTCTTCGATGGCTGATTTGTAATACAAAGATTTTGCATTGTCTATTAATAGTACAATTTATTTCTCCATGTTTGGAAATTTATAATCCCCATTACGGTGGTAAAAATTGTAAATGCCTAGCTTCGTTTATTTCTTTATTACCCCTTTGGTTATTTCACTTTTAACTTCTTACTTTTTTTTTGGCATGTTTGACAAGGACATTTTTAAACATGGACAATTGTTACTTTGTTTATGGAGGAAATGCTTTTTTAAACTGAATAGCCAGTTATAATTATAACTTTAAGAGGGCTAAGGCTTCGTAATGAACGTTAGACAGAAAACTGTCTGGGGGACGTTAACAAAATGGTGGTGGTAGAGTACTGATATGGAAAACGTTCTTACATAAAATAAGACTAATCTGGTTCGTATTCAAATGATTTGTATAGGAAAAGGAAGGTCTTTACATGTTTACCTACACATTGCTATTCAATTTTTTGGCATTCTAGAGCTGTAGTGCAATCTGACAATACACAACAACATAAGGCTTGTTTTTCTCCCATTTTTGCACAGCATAAAAAATCTAGTCTGCCATAGTCTTTTTAAAACACCAGATTTAACCCCAATTGAGCAGATTGGACAAAATAAAGACATGATTTTTCAAAGACAATCGCATTCAGACTCTACAACAGCTTTAAAAAATTACATTTGGAGCGGAGAGTTTTCCTATAAAGTTTTTATTACACACATTTGCTTCCATTAGATGCTATTTTGGCTATCAAATGTGTCTGGGGGGGACATACCAGATTTTATCTTTTTAAACCTAAAACTGTTAGGTTTTTAAAACTCTTAGTAATTATGACATTTATATGTATTCCTATTGTTAACCACATTTCTGTTTTTCAATACATAATTTATTTTTAAATTTTTTTTTATTTTCAATGTGTCCTAAAATTCTATATGGTTTTTTTTTTAAGAGTATATTATATACAGGTACATGAAATTGTAACGGATTCTTTTTTCCCTTTTTTTTCTCTCTGTCTTTTCCTCTTCCTGTCCAAAATGACGAAGGGGAGGGGGGGGTGGGTTGGGGTGGGGTAAAATAAACATTCAAAAAAATATTTTTTTTCCATCAATTAACAAAAAATTGATATTTTCTTAACCCTTTTAATTTCGGAGTATAATCGTATTGTATTTTGTACATGAAATATATGGAGATGGGAATGTTTCAAACGCAGACCTCCAAAACATCAGAAGTTGAATCATGTTCAAAGAAGAAGAAAGCATCCCCTGCCGACTGGGGACACTGCTGTGTGTTTTTTGTCATTATGGGGGAAAAATATCGTAAATTCAGTGTAGAAGTTATATATTTAACAAAGTATGAAAAAAAACGTCCGTGCATTTGACTCAGTAAAAAAATTCTTTTGCTGACAAGGTCTTTGTACCGACCACAGAACTTACGAAATGATGATTTTCAACGAGACTGCTGATATTTTTTTCATAAACTTTTTTGTAGTTTTTTCCTCGTTTTAGAAATTCTTCATACGTAAAACATGTTCTTGTGTATCGAATAAACTGGGGAGATTTAACTCCGTAGGCAGGTGATGAAGGAAAGTGCTGCATATGTAAGAGAAGTTGACGATAGAAAAGTTAACATAAGTTTGGTTGGTAGATAACCATTAACTTTTTTTAAAATAATATATCCAAGTATGAAAAAGATGCGTTATTTTGTGATACCCTTTTATTAACTTAAGGATATATATATTGACATGGGAATGGAAACTACCAAAATTGTTAATTTATAATATTAATCGATATATCTATATATGGAGTTGAAGGCCGCTGCAAGTGTTTTTTTTTTCACGCACTTCTAAGTGTAAAAATTTAAAAATAATTAGATTTCAGATGCACTTTTTCAATTCTTAAAAAAATAGTTTTTTCTTTTTGGGTTTAAAATTTTAAACCCTTTTTTTAAACCATTGTACACAATAAAATATATTTTTTTTTGCGCATGTGCAATGTAGCCTTGTCAATGACAGAGTCATAGAATTTTGAATATGTACACTAGATTTACGCCACTTTGTGAAACGTAAATTCCCCCCACTTAATTTTCGCGTAGTGTCTGGAAGTAACCTACATGTACATGTAAGTAAAGGCTTAGAATTTCTTTTTTTTAAGAAACGGATTACTAAATGGAAAATTTTACCCTTTTTCAGAAACTTTAAAGGGGTTTATAAGGTGTTATATCTCCCCCAACCTCCCTTTGGGTAACTATATTATTTTTTCCTTAAGTGTAATTTTTGAGGTGCTGAATTACAAGATTTGAAAGCGTTATGAAATACATTATTGTGAAGCATAGAGGCAGAACGTAATAAATTATAATGTGGCTCAGAGAAATGGGGTATTTTTTGTTAATTTAAAATCTTGTCGCAATATAGCTATTGATAGAAAAAAATTTGAGATGAAAGGGTGTGTGCTAGGAAGGTTTTTTGATTGAAAATTAATACAGCACTGTATATAACTAAGCCGAGAAGGAAAACGCAGGTTTTATAAATGTATAAGGAAAATGAAAAAGCAATGACAGATCTACAAATACAAAAAATGCAATACCATAGTTCATGTACACATTGTTTTTAAATTTAATACGCTAAAACACAATATAGTTTAAAAACTTTTTTTTTAAAAGTATGGAAAATCTTAGCTTATAACGTGGACATAATAAATAAATTAAAAAAAAAAAAATAGACAAATACATTTACCTTTCAAGTGCTGACAACGGGGCACCTGGTAAATGTAAGAGAAAATTTTCCCCGCAATGACAGGAAGGGGCCCGTGCCTTAGTATTTATAAAAAAAAGGGTTAAAAAAGGGGGGTAAGATCCCTCCCAAATAAATTTTTGTGTAGAATCCATGAATGGAGGCTACCCAAATATGACATAAAGTTGAATAACCCCTACTAGAAATTTAAAAAAATAATATAAGAAAGGATGAAATAAACATTACCCTGGCCACCTATAGATTCCTTATCTTTGGAGCACTTATGACTGCAAAAGGGACTTTTAACTTTGAATCGCAGAATTATAATTTGCTAATGGACGGTTTATCTTTATTTTTTCATTGATTTTAGCACCATGAGAATAAAAGCAGTAATTTTTTTCCAACATTGATATGCTTCTCTCAAAATCATTAATTTCTGTGTACATTGGAATTATATAGAGGGGCTATACAAATTTGTGGATTAAGGCTAAAAAATTTTAATATGTATCTTATTTCAAAAATTATATGGAAAACAAACAACAAACAGTAAAGAAGTTTAAAAAATTTTTTAGTTTATACGTTCATATTTGCCAAATTACTTTTAAATAAAAACAACATTACATGATCACCCGGCGCTGTCGGTCCACGTTCGACAACGTCATTTTTTTTCAATGTCGATTTAAGGTGGATTTTCTCTGGATTCTGACTACATGAAATATTCAAAGTATATTTGTTGATATGTGTAATATTTTTAGATGTAAGAATTTAAGTACAGGTTCATAAGAATCATGAATAGGATATGGCAAGTTTTGCAATTTTATCAAAATATCATAAAAATGGAAACCCTTTTCCAAATTTATTTTAATTCAAGCTTTATATGAAATAAAAGACAAACAATAGAAACACACATGCCATGAATCTCAAACTTGACAAATTATGGTTACCATAGCAACGAACAATTTAATTTTGCCACTTTTTAAAATTTTTCAAAAAGTGTTTTGCTTTCCTTTGTAATTAGCATAAATTTCACAATTTGACTTAAATAATTACTAATATTATGCCAGATCTCTTTTTTTAAAACATATAGTTTTTCAAGCAATTGGGAAACTTTATGAACTGCACCATTTGGACAAAAAAATTTTCAAAACCAACAAACATGTCAGTCTGCCTTTAAAAAGTTCGTCTGAACCTTTGAACTCAAAACTATTTATTACAATTCAATTTTTATAACATATTTCGATTAAAAATTTTTTTTTGAACACTCAATATAAAAAACTGCTCAAAATTCATAAAGAAGCAAAATTAATGAGGGACTATTTCTTGAAATGGAAGGATTTATAAGCAGAAAATTCTGCAAATCTACAAATTTATTAAATTCAATATCCTGGAACTTTAGCCTCCATTTTATACTCAGTGAATATTTTCTATTATTACATTATAGGAATTTTTTTAGGTCTCAATATATAACATTTTTAAACAAATTTTACACTTTACACTGAACAATCTTTACCAAAAATATGAAGATAATTTATAAAAGTCAAAATAACATTTAAATTTTTGCTCAAAAATTGCATATTTTTACCAAAATTTTCAAATTTAACATCACTGATCCCAACTTTTTCTTTTATAATTTTTTAATTCAATACTTTTGACAGATAGTTTGAAACAAGGAATATTTTCATACCATTTTATTAGAGTTTTTTTATTCCAAATAAGATTTTTTGTGCAAAAAAGGGCACACAAATATTGTATTAGTTTGCATGATTTGTTCAATGGTGAATATTATTTTAACTATTTTTCGTAAATATTATCATATCATTGGCATCTGATAAAATATGATAAAAGTTAAAGTGATTAACCAAAATTAACAATTTTAAATGAAAAAAGGCCCGGGGCCACATGCTACCTGACTTGGCTATGTAAAACTAAAAGCAAAAATCAGTTTATTTGAAAAAGTTAAATATTAAAGTGGGGAAGTGGGATCATGATTTGAACAACCTTAATTCACCACTTAAGGGTTTCCATATAAATTGATCAATTATGTTTGTCGTTCTTTAGAAGATTTTAAAATATTTTCTATGTATTCCTATGTTAAACGTTGAACCCTGACCCCCCCTCATGGCCCCACCCTACCCCTGGGGTCATATTTAAACAAATTGAAATTTGCCACTGAGGATGCTTCCACATGAATTTCACCTTTTGGACCAGTGTTCCTTGAGAAAAAGATTTTTTAAAAAATGTCATTACTTTTTCATTAATTCATAACATTCCCCTTGGAAGAGGGCATGGCCCTTTTTGAAGAAACTTGAATCCCCTTTACCTAAGAATACTTTGTGGCAAGTTTAGTTGTTACTGGCCCTTGGGTTTTGAGAAGTAGATGAAAATGTGACAAGTTTCAATGCCACACAAACAACGGACAAATTTTGTTCAGAATAGCTCACTTAGTTTTGGGTCAATTGAGCAAAAAAATATCTTTAAATTTTATCTTAGCTCAGCAAGATGCACCTGACCCCTTATGTTCTCTGCGATTTTAGTCATACTAAATGATATTATCCAAAAAAAACTTCTCAAAAAATCATTTTTAAAAATTTCCCCCAATTAAACACCTTAAATTGGAAATTAAATCTACAAAAATCTTATTTAAAGCAATTTTGTCTTATAAAAAAATCTGATCTTTTCTTGCATAATTTTATAATAAAAAAAATTGAATCACAAAAGAAAAGTAATTCTTAGTTGCTTAAATTTTATAATAATGTACTATTTTGAGAATTTTTTTTTTTGCTACTTTATACATTAGCAATATGTGATATTTTTATAATTAAATTTATTTTTTTTACAATATATCAATGCCAACAATGTACCAATGTAACCTTCCCAAAAAAAAAACCCAAAAAAAACATAAGTACTGTAGAGGGGGGAAATAACTCCGGTGTTAATATTCACTATATTCACGGTGTTAACAAATCCTAATAAGAAACAGTGAATAAATTTTAATAATCTCCATGTTTTATTTGGAAATTTAAATAATACGATAGATTTATATAGGTGTACGTGCAGTACATGGTCATTTAAGTAATTACGAGTAGGACTGTATTCAATTAATTTTAATTATCACACTTTCTTTAATTCAAATCGGCAGATTATAAATTTTTTTGTTCAAAAGCTGGTTTAATAGTAACGCTACATGTTTCATCAATCAAAACACGTGGGCCATGGGTTTTGATTACCCTGCTAACTAAAATTTCCACGTGTATTTGTTATGCATTTAAGCTATTAGTTATGTGTTTTTTTCGACATTTTTTTTAAAAAAAACCCTTCAAATAAAAATTTGAACTTGCTGACGATGTATAATTATTTTGTGAACTACAGCGACACATTTATTTCCGTCCAGTGGTTTTTTTTTGCCTGTTGTTTGAAGATTTGGGTGCACATGCACTATCGTAATAGCTATAGGAAAGTCATTTGACTTTAGGGACTATTAATAACTGCATTTGTGTTAATTAATCATTTATAAAATCTAACAATTTTATAATAACCTTGTTGTTTGTGAAATAAAGACATAACGCTGATTAATGTCATTTACATGTAGCTATGTTATGGATTAAATGGAGACAAGGGAAGTAACTTTTTTTACATACCAAACTCCGCAAATTAAAAATCGCGATCGTGTCAGATGAAGAAAAAAAGTGAAAAAAAACTCGTGAAATTAATCCCCTATAATGTAATCAGAGATAGAGAGCTCACCTAAACAAATATTTCTTTTTGTAAGACAAAGTCCCACATTAAAATAATAATCTATAAGTGTCATTTAAAACACTCATCTGGAAAATAAGTGCAAGCCCGATAGTGTGCTTTAAGATAACTGTTACATTAAAAAAAAAAATTTAAAAGCTTTAGAACATTTTTCGCACATAACAAGCATATTTATAATTATAAACATGAATGAAAACAAAAGCTAAACATGCTAAAGGGATTGTCTTCACTTGTAGAAGATAAAGAAAAAAATACATATTAAAACAATACTAGTATTCCAAATTTTTGTCTGCACACATCTTTTTAAATATAATCCAAAATAATATCCAACAAACAGGAATCTGGATAGCTGAATTGTGTGAGTGGCAAAGTGTCCCTTTCCTTATAAATTTACGAGGCCAAATTAATATTTTTAAACATTGCATCCTCCTCAATGGCTTCCAAAGCTGCCTAAATCTTTGTCATCAAAATCCTCTGTCACAGGTTTATTGTCATATCCCTTACTTGCCATTCTGGAGAAGAAAGAAGTTATGTGAGTTGTGCTCAACCATTCACTGACACTAAATAATTTGCTTCCATCATATCATTAACAACCCTCATTTTTCAGCAACTTCTGATGGAACTGCATTCCTCTTTTTTTTGCAATTTTCATATTTTTTTATCAAGTTGTCCTTCACTTTCTCCGGAAAACTTGAAATCTTCCCTTTGGGTTTTTTAAGACCCCATCCCATAGGTTCAGCTTTTAACTTTTTAACACTTTCTTTAAGGACAAAACATTTTTTCAGGTGATAACTCTTCACTACATACCTGAGCCCACTGAAGCTTTATTTTGGGCAATGTAGACTTTTTGTCTAGTTTCATTTGGTATTTACCACAAAACAAATGAGTTTTTAACCCTCTGTATGTTGAATCTTTTGGTCACCAGCCAACTTCTGGACAATAAAATAAACCACTTAGGGTTTCAGCAGTTTCTCTCTCAGCGTTATTTCCATGATCAGAAATTTCTAAACCATATGAATTTTTTGGATTTAGTTCTGATTTTTCCCCTTCTACATAACAGGGGTAACAAAAGGTTCCAACATCAAGAATCCAGACGTGTGTTCCTCATGTTTAGAACTGGTAAACTTCCTGATAACAGTTTGCATAAATAAACCTCTCCCAATATTATAAGCTTTACGCACAATCATACCATCCTCTTATAAATGATACTGCTGTATTTGTTTACGTTTTTATTTGTGGGTACTGAACAACTGTTTTGTAGTATTATAGCTAATTTGCCACTTGACATCCTTGACACCTGTAGTAAAAAAAGAGAATTTTAATAAATTTAGAGTGATCACCAAATGCATAATTGGAATTTCATTTGGTTTTTAACGAATTCAAAACTGACTTGCAATAATTTACTTAAGAAATATACAAAAAGTTTTAAAAACTTCAATGAGAGGTTAAGTGGGTCGGTAGTGATAAATCCTGTGAATACTGATAGGCCTTTTCAGAAAATTTAAAGTACCGACCCCTTTTTTTCCCCTTTTAAATTTTTAAACTTGTTCTTTTTTCTAACGTTTATACATTTGAGACGGACAATTGAATATTTTCAAATACAAATCATTGCACTAACTGTTCGTCACAGATTTTGATAAATTACGCAAGGTGCAAATCAGCTTGAAAGGCGGTTACGTTGAATTATGGGAAAGGAATTATTTGGGGGAAATATTTTGTAAAGGTTACTTGTTATCAGTAACAGTGAATGGGTTGTTGTCTGGGAATATTTGTTTTCCTGAAAATTAATAATCAAAGCTGAAAAAGGCACAAAAAAAAATTAATTTGAAGATTGATGATAAAAAGTTTAAATTTTACTGTTGGGAAAAATGGGAAAGGAATGGATTAATCGAATGGATGGAGACCATGTCCGAGCCAGTTAACTTGAAATCAAGTATAAAGTTTGATCAAAAACATTAAATTGCATTGCAGTAAGTCATATTTATTATATGACCAGAAACACTGGCGAAGCTTACATTTTTATGACCACGCCAAGGGTTTGGGGGGTTTTACCTTGACCCTTGATTAAAAATTTTTTAAGGTCAATGCACATCCATTGACCAGTAGCAATCTGTATGCAGGGTTAACCTAACTCTAGCCCGCTGGCCCGACAACTGAATTGAGGTCGGGCTACCAAACATGTTTTAAACTTCCCCGCAGGGGTCGTAAAATTTTTCCAATTGCTCACTAAGAGCGAAAAAAAAATTTTAATTTACACACAATATACCTGATAATTGTTAATTTTTTTCAAACATGTTTTATCATCATAATTATTATTTTTGTAAGTCAAAATGTAAATTTAAAAGGTATTCGAAATGCCCTAAATGATTATAAATATGGAAATTTTCAATAGAAAAAAAGTCTTGAGAACTTATCATGGTTAATTTTTTCCCCAAAAAACAGCCAGTATGCTGGATTTTCAGCTTTATTTTCAAAAATCAAAACAGATCTACATGTAGACTGAAATAGAAAAATTTCTTGATAAATTTACAATTTAAAAAAAAAAAAAAATATTGTAATACAGTAACTATGACAACAGGGAATTCTTATAGTTACACCTATATGTGGCCTTGTTATCCCAAAACCCCTTTATATTAGCTGATGAGCTTTGGCAAATTCAGCAATCAACACATACACATGTTCTAGTAACTGGGACTCAATAGCTATGGCAAACTGATCTACATGTAAACTGAAATAGAAAGATTCCTTGATAAATTTACAATGAAAAACCAGAAGTCTCTGTCGAGACTGAAGCTCTACTGGTTTGTTCTTTCAATCAAAAAATGATACACAGAATTATGTATATAAGGGTAGTCTACTTGTGTGCCAAGTTATATTGAAATCAGATCAAAACTGTAGTATATGGCATTTTAAATGAATTTCACACACAAATGTCTTTTTTTAGTCAACACGGCAACATTGTTCATTGAAATCAAAAGGCGATACAGAGAATTGTGTATCTTAATGTAGTCTACTTGTGTGCCAAGTTATATTGAAATCAGATCAAAACTGTAGTATATGTAGCATTTTAAAAGAATTTCACACACAAATTTCTTTTTTTAGTCAGAACGGCAACACTGTTCATTGAAATCAAAAAGCGATACAGAGAATTGTGTATCTTAATGTAGTCTACTTGTGTGCCAAGTTAGATTGAAATCAGACCAAAAGTGTTGGAGACCTAGCATTTTGAAAGAATTTCACAGAAATGTCTATTCTTAGTAACAACAGCAACACTGTTCATTGAAATCAAAAACCGATATACAGAATTACATATCTTAATGTAGGCTACTTGTGTGCTAAGTAGGAGGAGTAGCATTTTGAAAAATTGTATAAAGACAGATGGACGGACGCCGGACGCAGTACTATCGCATAAGCTCATCTAGTCTCTGACTAGTGAAGCTGAAAATCAGAAATACATGTATTACTGCATTTCAACAGGGAGATTCTTATAATTATACCTGCTATGTGGGGGGTGTGGGTGGGGGGGCCTTAATCTAGCCGAGTTAACGACATCAATAAAGCTTGCGTCCGAGGTAGCTTACTTGAAAACGACGAAGAAGAATTAGACCTCGAATTTGATTGGCTAAAAATCTGTTTCTAAAATTATACAGAAAATCATCATAGTATTTTTATGAAAAATAAGACACTATGACATTTTATTTATTCAATACAATAATTAAAATCTGGAAATGAACTTTTAAACCAACACTATTCTCTAATTTTTCTCTTTCCCCGAGATTATAACATACCATTCTATGGTTGGGTTTCGCTTTCCACTCGGCGAAAAGTTTTGAAACTGATGAATAAAGACAAGTATGTCAGATATGGCTGTGTAGATAAATTATCGTAGAAGACATGCGTATAAACAGTTTACTCGTGCATTTCCCCTGAAAGTGTAAATGACTGCAATTCTAAGAGAGGGGGGTTCTCGGTGTAAATCGGAGTTAGATTAGTAAGATACCTTGTGTTATTATTATACTATGGGTTAAAATTTATTCCCGAAACAAGTGCCTTTGATAACAAAGTATTATTATATACTTCTCCCATTTTATCATATCTTGCTATATGATTTATATACAAATATAGATATGGATTACCCCATATCCAAAGATATTCGACTTTTAGATTTAATATGTTTAACAGTGTTTAATGACGTTAATAAAAATAAAACTACACTGTCTAGTCATAAAACTTGTGTAAATTTCGTGAGTTCGTAGCATTACGGTCACCCAATCTCCTGACCATGGCAACAAACAGTACACATACCTATGTCCGCAAGACCAGTTAGCCTTGGTCTATACACACGTGCGATGGAGTTGTCAAACGGACTCCCGCGAACTGAGAAGTTACGATGGCAGACAGCACTTTTTTCATAATTAGATCACATGAATACAAATTCTGATTAATAAAAATTAAACGATTGTCAGTTTAGAAATCCCCGGCCAGTTCGGGTTTTGATACACATTTTATAGGTACTCTCCCTATGCATGCTACAGGGGCGTCGGCAAAGGGGCGGCAGGGGCGGCGGTCGCCGCCCAATAATTTTGAAAAAAAAAAAAAATGTGATTGTTTTTCTTTTTAAAATGATTTTTTTAAACGGCGAAATCTGCTCATTGGAGCGGCGAGTATAACGGCATTCTGCATGTTCTGTGGTCAATGGAGCGGCAAAGTGTGTACAAGCTATTGTTTACACAGACGTCAAAACGGGATATACATGCATGTCTATATATACCTGTACCTGGCGTGTGTACACAATTAACAGGGTAGTCATTATGATTGCTGTAAGTGCGGGTTTGCTACAAATTGTTCACTGTCCAATTAATTGGTCGATCGATGTTTGGAAGCTTTGATGATTCAACATGATTGCAAGTCATTAAACAATTATCGAAAATATTACAACATTACAACGTATGAGCATATTAATTAAAGGGGGAAAACTGAAAATTAGTTAAAATCACTGTCTAAAACAACTTGAGATGATTTTTTTAATATTATTACACTTATTCTACATTTCAATTTCAAAAATGGCCGGATTAAAAGGTATTAATCAACCTGTTGATTTTAAATTTCCTAGTAAGCGTTCTTTCGGCAAGAAGAATCCAGAACTGCGTTCATTCAACCCCACTTGGTTTAAACAATACGCATGGTTACATTATGACGAAGTAAGTACATTAAAAGATATATATTTTTTATCTTTTCAATGATATTTTGAAAGGATACAAATTTTAATATATTGATTGTGTTGAAATCATTGGTTAATGTACAATGATTACACTTTAAAAGAGATTTTTTTTTTTAAATAATATATTGAAATTAAATTTGTTCTTATTTTCAGGCAAAAGATCTGGCTTTCTGTTTCACCTGCATGGTTGCGGCAAAAGAGGGCAAGATTTCCAACTCCAAGGCCGACGGCAGTTTTATTCTGTAATTGGAAGGATGCCACTTCTAAATTCCGGAAACATCAAGATTCCGACTGCCATAAAGAAGCCGTGGAGAGAAAAGTGAAACTACCGCGAGAAACAAAAGACATTGGTGAAGTTCTCTCAGCCGCCCACTCAGAGGAGAAAACACACAACAGACAGCAGCTGCTTACCATTCTTCGCAACATCAGGTTTCTTGCTAGACAGGGATTACCACTCCGTGGCCACGACAATGATCAAAGCAACTTTCTATATCTTCTGAAGCTCCATGGTGAATCGGATCCATCAATCCTCAAGTGGCTGGAAAGGAAACAAGACAAATTTACATCAGCAGATATCCAGAACGAGATGCTACAAGTGATGGCCTTAAAGATACTGCGTGACGTCGCTTCTAACATCAGGGAGAACGGCTATTTCTCCATCATGGTAGATGAGACAACAGACCAGTCAAATCGTGAACAAGTTGTGATTGTGATTCGTCATGTTGACAGTAACCTGGATGTGCACGAAGAGTTTATCGGACTGTGTATGGTGCCATCTATCGACGCTGCAACACTAACTAATGTGATTCTGGATGCATTGGTGAGGATGAACATTTCCTTGAGTAAGTGCCGTGGACAATGCTACGATGGAGCCAGCAATATGTCCGGAGCCAAAAAGGGTGTGGCTGCTAACATCACCAGCAAAGAAACTAGGGCTATCTACACGCACTGTTATGGACATGCGCTCAACTTGGCAGTTGGTGATACAGTGAAAAAATCAAAGGTGATGCGCGATTCCTTGGATACTGTGTTTGAAATGTCCAAACTTGTAAAGTATTCGCCCAGGAGGGATACCATACTGGAACAGCTAAAGCGTGAGATGGCACCTGATAGCCGGGATTCCGTGTGCTATGCCCTACTCGATGGACTGTTAGAGCTGCCAGTTTGAACAGCGTTCTGGAAAACTACTCTGTCCTTCAGTCCTTATGGGAGACCTGCTATGAGTGCACAAAGGATCCAGAAGCCCGTTCCAGGATCATCAGCTATGTGTAGTTTGTCTACACACGTGTAGGAATCTGCTCAGGGATTGAAAATTCCGTCATTTAATACAGTATACTACACACACAGAATGGTTATTTTTTTTCTCTAAGAGGAAACTATATGATAATTAACGAACAATTAACATGATTTTACCACAGTTGTTGATATAGTATAATCAATACATCAGTGAAAATATCAACCGAAGAATGACCTAGATATTCTCTGTTATTAAAACATGTTAAAAAAAACTGAGGAGGGAGGAGGGAGCGAGCGTAAGAATATTAACATTTTTTATTTGCATTTAGGGGGGAAAGTGATCTTTGGAGGAAAAATTAACATTAATTTTGGTTTCTTTTACGTATGACATACACAACATTATTCTTGTCATGAACAATTATGTTGTATCTGCTTATTAATGATGGAACTATTTTCGTCGGAACAATTTGTGTGAGTCGCCGCTGACTACAGTAATATATCTTGAACTAATAGTATGCACTGATCGAATATATTAATAACTAGAGCCGAGCTCGTTGCAAAGCAACGAGTAGGTCTTCCGTCGGAGCTGCGGACAGAGAGAGATGACCTTGAGTCAAGGTCATGCTACGTTCTAATGTTAAAGCAATCTTTTAAGGACAGATATCATCTTATTATGTTTTACTAATAAAAAAGGGTAGTAAAGGAATGTTTGCGCCCTTGACCTTGTCAAAATGACCTTGGGTCACACCATGACACATGCTGGTGATGAGCATATCCCATTTGTGTGCTACCGTATTGACAAATTCACACATATTTTTTCAAACAATGCATCCAGCCAAAACATCTTATCCTAAATGACCTTGATTCC
>NW_026926017.1:0-10333 GCF_032062105.1 Saccostrea cuccullata | reverse complement strand
AAAAGTGACCAAAAGTAAGAAACATACCTCTCAAACAATTTTCTTTTCTCCCTACAATAATTTCATTTCAATTAACTTTTGAGGACTCCTCTCTAACATTGAACCAAAATGCCCTCAATCAAAAGCAAGTGGTTATTCCTTTGTAATTTAATTCCAGATGTATCACGTCATTTGATTGGATAAAAGTGAATTAAATTATAAGGAATTTTCACATAGGTTATAGATATAACAAAAACTTTTACGCTTCTTGATTTATAATGCGTAAACTGTCCCAAGTTATGTTATATCGTATAATAAAATAGGTTAAAATAAGCCTAATTCCTTATACATGTATATTTACATTTCCAAATATTTTCCTCTAAGATACTTTGCAAATAAAAGGTTCATGCTCTCACGAACTACCATGGGATGAGAAATCTTTCCATTGTGATGTGATTGACGTGAAAAAATAATAATATAATAATATTCGTTGATCGACAAACATAGATTAGAAGTCATCAGAAAAAATATGTAAATTAATACAAGAAATGCGTTTGATTTTCGTATATGAAATACAACGCTTCACGCCTGCACATTTATAAAGAAGCGCCAGCTCTTCACGTTCTCGTTTGAATACATAAACATTTTAAAATATGTAGAAAAGACATACAAATTAAGAAAGCTTTCAATTTATAATATTTGCTGTGTTTTTCTAGTAAGCCAACAGCTGAATACCATTTTTGTGTATACTCACGCGTTGAAATATACACGGAGAAACGTACGCTAACGTGACGTCACAATGAGGCTACAGAGAAAAAAATTAACGAAATAGGGCAGAGAGAAATTCAAATATTGAGTACTAAGTATATTTTTTATGCTTAAAAAATGTACATATAAGGAATGTTTTAAGGTTTTGTGTGAGTTATTGGTGTGTGAATCACACAGACTTGCACGTACGCATATTATCATTAGCTGTCTTAAATACAAGTATAGCCACTTTTGTTTCCGTAGCCTTCAGGTTCTTTCTTCATGTCATACTCTGGACATATTCTAATGGTAATAAGCAGGTCCATTAGTTGAAAAGCTTTAAATGTTCTAATCACATGCTTTGAATGCTTCTTTCATAAAATTGAAATTCCAATACATGTTTATACTGATAGAAAAATACATTTGAAATGTCTCATTATCAAAAAAAAAAATTTTGGTTGTAGAAACTTATATGGAGGCATCCTGGTGTAGTATGGATTCTAATTTGTAAAAATCATGACCCCCAGGTGCTAGGGCGGGGCCACACTAGGGAATCGAATTTTTACATAGAAATATACAGGAAAAATATTTTAAAATCTTTTCTCAAGAACCAGTGGGCCAGGAAAGCTGAAACTTAGGTCGAAGCAACCTGGGGTAGTGTAGATTGTAATTTGTTAAAATCATGACCCCGGGGGTCGGGCGGGACCACAAAGGGAATCCAAGTTTTATAGAGAAATAATTATTGGAAAAATTTTCTTCTCAAGAACCAGTTGGCCAGGAAAGCTGAAACTTAGGTGGAAACATCCTGGGGTAGTGTAGATTCTAAAATGTTAAAATCAAGATGGGGTGCAGCGGTGGTGGTGTGGGGGGAGGGGGGGTAGTGGACCACAATAAATATAAGAAGAAGGGAAATCTGGTAAATAACTGTATCACCAAAGATATTCAGGTGAGCGATGTGGCCCATGGGCCTCTTGTTTAATCTGATATCCCCCTTAAAAAAGGGAGAGGGCTACATTTTTGCAGCTAATGAACTAGTAGAGGAAACGGTACATGTATGACCACCCGTCCCTCTCTTATATTATCAATTTTTAATTTCAATGAAAACATTTGCTGGAGAAGTGTTCTGAAAATGGTTCATAATCTTTTTTAAAAATGGTTTCCAGTTTTCCTGTATGTACTTTCTCCGTCAAAGAATTCCAATTCCTTAAACGAAGACGATCATAAAACCACAAGACAAATCGTCAATGAACTTTACCCCCTGGTGACCGAAGGAGAACTGAAGAAGAGCGTGCATGAGGCTGTGTTTGACTTTGTGACATATGATGCTTCCAAGGTCCCTGCCATAGAAAATTTTAAACCCATTCAAGAAAACACAGAGTTTATATTTGTGTAATGTTTTGGAATTTTTTGGAATTTACTAGAATTGTATCACAATCTGTTTATAATTGATTTGACACCTAAGCAAAGTTAGCTCTCTGACTCTCACAGAGTTCAGTAACCTACTGACATTATTCTGAAATTGAGTCACCTACATTTCCTGTTTCCCAGGCTCCGAAGACTATCAAATATAAAATGATTTTGGCACAAAGACACTTACTTGCTTACTGATATCCAATGTAGTCAGGCTGTATATATTTGTGCTTATTAGATAAACTATATAAAATATATACCGGTCTTGTTTCTGATATATTACAATGGCGACGAGGATGTACAAAACAAGTTAACTCTGTGATTTAATTCGTTGGAGAAGTTAAATCTGAGATTATTTCATACAAATGAATTATTATTACCATTATCATTATGATCATCAATGCATACATGGTCTTGTCTAGAAGCGATGTAACACTGTGGAAGAAATAAAATCCGAAGAGAATCATTTTTTATTAACTATTATTACATACTAGTATCAATGAGATATCTATCAAAAGTGACCAAAAGTAAGAAACATACCTCTCAAACAATTTTCTTTTCTCCCTACAATAATTTCATTTCAATTAACTTTTGAGGACTCCTCTCTAACATTGAACCAAAATGCCCTCAATCAAAAGCAAGTGGTTATTCCTTTGTAATTTAATTCCAGATGTATCACGTCATTTGATTGGATAAAAGTGAATTAAATTATAAGGAATTTTCACATAGGTTATAGATATAACAAAAACTTTTACGCTTCTTGATTTATAATGCGTAAACTGTCCCAAGTTATGTTATATCGTATAATAAAATAGGTTAAAATAAGCCTAATTCCTTATACATGTATATTTACATTTCCAAATATTTTCCTCTAAGATACTTTGCAAATAAAAGGTTCATGCTCTCACGAACTACCATGGGATGAGAAATCTTTCCATTGTGATGTGATTGACGTGAAAAAATAATAATATAATAATATTCGTTGATCGACAAACATAGATTAGAAGTCATCAGAAAAAATATGTAAATTAATACAAGAAATGCGTTTGATTTTCGTATATGAAATACAACGCTTCACGCCTGCACATTTATAAAGAAGCGCCAGCTCTTCACGTTCTCGTTTGAATACATAAACATTTTAAAATATGTAGAAAAGACATACAAATTAAGAAAGCTTTCAATTTATAATATTTGCTGTGTTTTTCTAGTAAGCCAACAGCTGAATACCATTTTTGTGTATACTCACGCGTTGAAATATACACGGAGAAACGTACGCTAACGTGACGTCACAATGAGGCTACAGAGAAAAAAATTAACGAAATAGGGCAGAGAGAAATTCAAATATTGAGTACTAAGTATATTTTTTATGCTTAAAAAATGTACATATAAGGAATGTTTTAAGGTTTTGTGTGAGTTATTGGTGTGTGAATCACACAGACTTGCACGTACGCATATTATCATTAGCTGTCTTAAATACAAGTATAGCCACTTTTGTTTCCGTAGCCTTCAGGTTCTTTCTTCATGTCATACTCTGGACATATTCTAATGGTAATAAGCAGGTCCATTAGTTGAAAAGCTTTAAATGTTCTAATCACATGCTTTGAATGCTTCTTTCATAAAATTGAAATTCCAATACATGTTTATACTGATAGAAAAATACATTTGAAATGTCTCATTATCAAAAAAAAAAATTTTGGTTGTAGAAACTTATATGGAGGCATCCTGGTGTAGTATGGATTCTAATTTGTAAAAATCATGACCCCCAGGTGCTAGGGCGGGGCCACACTAGGGAATCGAATTTTTACATAGAAATATACAGGAAAAATATTTTAAAATCTTTTCTCAAGAACCAGTGGGCCAGGAAAGCTGAAACTTAGGTCGAAGCAACCTGGGGTAGTGTAGATTGTAATTTGTTAAAATCATGACCCCGGGGGTCGGGCGGGACCACAAAGGGAATCCAAGTTTTATAGAGAAATAATTATTGGAAAAATTTTCTTCTCAAGAACCAGTTGGCCAGGAAAGCTGAAACTTAGGTGGAAACATCCTGGGGTAGTGTAGATTCTAAAATGTTAAAATCAAGATGGGGTGCAGCGGTGGTGGTGTGGGGGGAGGGGGGGTAGTGGACCACAATAAATATAAGAAGAAGGGAAATCTGGTAAATAACTGTATCACCAAAGATATTCAGGTGAGCGATGTGGCCCATGGGCCTCTTGTTTAATCTGATATCCCCCTTAAAAAAGGGAGAGGGCTACATTTTTGCAGCTAATGAACTAGTAGAGGAAACGGTACATGTATGACCACCCGTCCCTCTCTTATATTATCAATTTTTAATTTCAATGAAAACATTTGCTGGAGAAGTGTTCTGAAAATGGTTCATAATCTTTTTTAAAAATGGTTTCCAGTTTTCCTGTATGTACTTTCTCCGTCAAAGAATTCCAATTCCTTAAACGAAGACGATCATAAAACCACAAGACAAATCGTCAATGAACTTTACCCCCTGGTGACCGAAGGAGAACTGAAGAAGAGCGTGCATGAGGCTGTGTTTGACTTTGTGACATATGATGCTTCCAAGGTCCCTGCCATAGAAAATTTTAAACCCATTCAAGAAAACACAGAGTTTATATTTGTGTAATGTTTTGGAATTTTTTGGAATTTACTAGAATTGTATCACAATCTGTTTATAATTGATTTGACACCTAAGCAAAGTTAGCTCTCTGACTCTCACAGAGTTCAGTAACCTACTGACATTATTCTGAAATTGAGTCACCTACATTTCCTGTTTCCCAGGCTCCGAAGACTATCAAATATAAAATGATTTTGGCACAAAGACACTTACTTGCTTACTGATATCCAATGTAGTCAGGCTGTATATATTTGTGCTTATTAGATAAACTATATAAAATATATACCGGTCTTGTTTCTGATATATTACAATGGCGACGAGGATGTACAAAACAAGTTAACTCTGTGATTTAATTCGTTGGAGAAGTTAAATCTGAGATTCAATTAAATTTGAAGATATGGCAGCGAAAATCGATTTACCTTGTGTACCTCAGTTCGTGATAGGAGGAGAACTAACAAATGTAGCCCAAAGATGGGAAGATTGGATGAAGAGATTCAAATATTACATGGAAGCATCCGGAGTTACTACTCAGAAACAAAAACGTGCGCTTCTCCTACATTTAGCAGGACCTGAAGCTCAGGACATATATGATACTATTGAACATACAGGTGAGAAGTTCGATGATATAGTTAATGATTTGAATACCTACTTTGCACCCAGAAAAAACGTTGCTTTCGAAAGACATATGTTTTGTCAGGCATCACAAAATGAAAATGAAACAGTTACAAATTTTGTGACACGATTGCAAAAACTGGCAATATCTTGTGACTTTGGGACGGCAAAAGATGACAATATCCGTGATCAGGTCATCGATAAATGCAAATCAACAGCACTAAGAAGAAGATTTCTGCGAGAAAAAGAACTCAACTTAATGAAAGTACTGGAAATATCAAGGGCCGTAGATGTGTCAGATAGTCAGGCACAGAAAATGGAAGAAAATCCAGCTATTCCACAGGAGGTCAACAAAATTAACCAACAGATGAAATCGAAAAAGTTTCCGAATTTCGAAAAACCAAAACCAAGTCGTGCATAGGAACTGAATGACAGAGGTCATGGAAAACAACTTTCTGGATACAAAGGACCCGGAGGGCAACATTAATCCCCTAGAAACAACCAACGATGTTACAGATGCGGAAATCAAGGTCATTTTGGTCGTGACTGCAGAATAACACGGGGAAAAAAGTGCAATAAATGTGGAAATGAAGGTCATTTTGCAAAAGTGTGCAACACCAAGCGCCTTCATTGCGTTATTGAAAATACTAACCCTGAATTCGCCTTCAGTGTATCTAAAAATAAAACACCTACAATCAAAGTTAAAATCAACAACAAAGATGTAAGTGTTATCATTGATACCGGAGCTAGTGTCAACATTCTGGACGGAGTAACATTTCGGACCTTGTTCCCGGACAATAAAGCTTTGAAACACCCAACATCAGAAATTTTTGCATACGGATCACCAAAACCACTGAAACAACTTGGTACCCTTACGGCAGAGTTGAAACATAATGGCGAATCTATTCGAACAACTTTCCATGTAATTCCCGGAAAATATGGAAACTTGATCAGCAAAACAACAGCTGAGCAATTCAAGCTGATCAAACTGGAGCAGCATTTCATCCAAGAGATAACAAAAGAAGCTTCCACAATAGTTCAGGAATACAGTGACCTATTCGTTGGACTTGGAAAACTTAAGAAATTTCAACTCAAGTTACATGTAGACAACACAGTACGACCAGTAGCTCAACCCATACGCCGTCTGCCATATCACATGCGTGAAGCTGTTGGAAACAAAATTGATGAATTGGAAAACTTAGATGTAATTGAAAAAGTTGAGGGACCGACACCATGGGTTTCACCTCTTGTTTGCATACCAAAACCGAAGCAAAACGACGTGCGAATCTGTGTGGATATGCGTCAAGCAAATAATGCGATAATGCGGGAACGATTTCCTATTCCGAATGTAGAAGAAACACTACAAGAAATGAATGGAGCAACCTGTTTCTCAAAACTTGATCTAAAATCGGGATTCCATCAAATTGAATTAGAGCCAGATTCAAGAAACATAACAACTTTTGTCTGCCACAAAGGTTTGTACAGATACAAACGGCTCATGTTTGGAATTTCGTGCGCACCGGAAATTTACCAACGAATAATACAACAAGTATTACAAGGGATCACAGGCTGTAAGAATATATCAGACGATATAATTGTCTTCGGCAAAACAAAAGAAGAACATGATAAAGCGCTTCGGGAAGTTTTCAATAAACTTCGAGAGAGTAATCTGACCCTGAACAAAGAGAAATGCGAATTTTCAAGACAGAGCTGAAATATATGGGACACATATTGTCCAAAGAAGGAATTAAAGTCGACCAAGAGAAAGTCAAAGCGGTTCAGGAAGCAAAACAGCCCAGTAATGTACAAGAAGTCCGCAGTTTTCTTGGACTTGTCAATTACTGTGCAAGATTTATTCCGAATTTAGCAACAATAGCTGAGCCAATCCGTAAGCTGACACGCAAGTCAACAAAATGGGAGTGGGGAAACACGGAAACAAAAGCTTTCGTCCAACTAAAAGAGTTATTAACATCATCAGAAGTTATGGCGTACTATAAACTAAGCGCAGAAACAAGACTAATTGTAGATGGAAGTCCTTATGGGCTCGGAGCAATATTAGAACAAAAACAAGACGACGGAGAATTTCGTCCAGTGGCTTACGCAAGTCGTACTCTCAAACCGAAAGAGAAGCACTGTCAATTGTATGGGCATGCCAACGATTTCAAACGTATTTGTATGGAGTAGATTTTACCATCTCGACAGATCACAAACCTCTTACCTACATATTTACACCAAAACACAAACCACCTGCTAGAATAGAACGATGGATCATGAAACTACAACCATTTAAATTTCCTGTGATCTATACTCCCGGAAGCCAAAACGCAGCTTATGTACTTTCACGCCAGGAAAATGCAAACAATAATACTCCAAATCAAGAACAAACAAGCGCAGAAGACTATGTCAATTTCGTAATCGAACACGCAGTACCAAAAGCAATGACCACAGAGGAAATTGAGCGCGAATCCGAAAATGACCCTACGCTGCAACAAGTACGAAAAAACATCACTTCAGGAACTTGGACCAAATCGGACAAAGTTTTACCATTTTACAATATCCGATCAGAGTTATCAGTTCGAGGACCGATTGTACTAAAACAGGCTCGAATGATCATCCCACAATCCCTGCGGAAGAAAACACTAGAAATCGCACATGAGTCACATCAAGGAGTCGTTAAAACAAAGGCACTTTTACGAGAAAAAGTGTTGTGGCCAAAAATGGACGAAGATGTTGAAACCGCTGTATTGTCATGTCATGCATGCCAAATGGTATGTAAATCAAATCAAAGAGCACCCGTTACGATGACAGACCTACCCACAGGACCTTGGAAAAAATTAGGAATGGATTTATGCGGACCATTCCCAACAGGAGAACAAGTATTCGTAATAGTTGATTACTATACCAGATACCCAGAAATCGAAATCATGAAGTCTGTTACTTCAGAAGCTATTATTAGACGACTAGTAAGAATTTTCGCAACCTATGGATTACCGGAAGAAATAGTCACAGACAATGGCAGACAATTCATATCGGATGAATTTGAAAATTTCTTAGCGCGGAACGGAATTAAACATCACAGAACTTTACCATAAAAGCAAGTAATGAAGTGAGAATTATCATTCGATTTCTCCAATTTCGTGGTCATATGACTACATTCTTACATGACTGTATATTCAAACATGTGTACTGTATTTTTTAAAATTTAAAAGCATTTTCTGTGAAATACGTTCTATACATTTTGTTTTTCTCTTTTTCCCAGACGAAAATACATTCAGGTAAGATACTGTATATCCTTTTCCTTTCAAACAATTTACAGCTGCTGCTTTAATATGTCACAGAATTTATACCAGAAAGCAGGGGTTATATCAGGAACGAGAGGACAGCACATTGTTGAACACGACACTCAAAAACGCCAAATACCAAACTAAGTTTTTAAACTTAGTTTGGATGGACTCTGAGCACAGAGAATCGCGATACACCAATCAATTTTACTGCCAAATTTTTAGTAAATAATTAAAAAAGTCACATTTATAATTAACACGTACACTGTTATATTATTAAACATGTTAAAGGTATATCATATTTTTTAATTTACTAAAAATTTCGGTAGAACCGATAGATAGATACTCGAACTCCAGTGCTCTGAGCTAGTAAAGGTAGTAGCAAAACAATTCTAAAGTGAATATATAGGAGAGAAAGAAAAGCGATAAGAAACAGTCATACAAGTTGAAACTTAATTATTCATGCATATGTTAAATGAGATTAGCTTCCCCTTACATTTCGTTCCAAACATTTTGTTTGTTATAAATTTTAAGTCTGAATTCTATTTCATTGTAGATTTTTGCCTTCCTTATTGCACTTCACACTTGTCTGTCGTCACTATAAACTTGACGGTTTTCTGATCGAGGTGCCAGTTGAATTCCATCGGAGGGACATACAGGTAAAGACGAATCTCCTCTGTAGTGCAAATTAATTAAGGTGAAAATAGTTTTTGTTGAGAAATGTCCAGCAATACATGTTTGTAGGCACATCGAAGTTTCAGAGGATAACTAAGAGTTTACTGAGAAACACATTTTGACGAAATAATGATAACATTTAGTATTGTATGTAAAAGTGTATTCTTACAACTTTATTTGACATCTGTAAAGAACATGTGTCCATGCGCGGATCTAAGATTTTATCCAAGGGGTCCAAGGGGTGGATTCCACCCAATTCCATCCCTGAAATTTCTTGACAAGCAAAAAAACTAAATTCGTTCCCTAAACGTTAAAAACCTATCTAGAGGGGAAGGAGGGTTGGGGGGTCCAAAGTAACTTTTAGTTGAATTAGTATCTCTACAAATTCCGGGGGAATGTTTAGGGCCCCCCGAAACCCCCTCTAGATCCGCGCATGCTGTCGGATAAACGTATTGATATTTCGGTGATATTTTTTTCAAAATATTTTCTTCAGTAAAATCACCTTGAGCGATTACAGATTAATAATTGGCAAAATCACAGCAAGAATAATCAAGATACATCAACCGATTCAGCCTATATTAAATGTAATAAAATATTAAAATAAACCCTATTTTGCCAGGTTTTTGCCAAGACCTTCAGAAGAATACTCAAAGTGATATCAGACAACGACCCGAAGGGAGTGAGATGTATGAACAAATCCTATGTTGCAAAATGAGGATGGGTTTTTGAGTTCAATAATGTGACATTTTTCATAACAACATTTGGACCGTTTTATCCAGAAACAAACAGTAGATATGCGTTCGGTTGTGAAAACTGTTTCATTTTACTTCAGCCAGAGTTGAGTTTTGCGCTCCATGATTTATCGCCAAGCAGTTCAGAGACAAACTACGAAAACCCAACGAGAGAAAGGGACAGAATTAGGTGTGCATACAAGAAGGCGGGGAGACCGTATATGATACCACGTGATATTACTCAGCCAATGGCATGGGACATGATCAAGCCAATT
>NW_026926016.1:0-10712 GCF_032062105.1 Saccostrea cuccullata | reverse complement strand
CTTTTTACCCTTGGGTCAAGGACAAAGGTTAAGGTCGATTTCAAGTTCATAGGTCAAGGTGATTTTGGTAAATAGTTAATATCAACATTTTATTCAGGTTACCAGTGACCTTTACCTAAGTTTCAAGGTCAAGGGTAAAAAGATCTGCATGCTTCAGTATGTTACATGTCTTGACATTTAGAAGTTCTTAATTCTGCATGAACATCAAACACTCAAGTATACTGTCTTTTAATACATTGTGTGCGGTCGCATGTGCATGCACGTCCATGTATTTACTTTTGATAGTAGTATAATGTAGGCAATCATTATATCTATTCATATTTGAAATTTCACCCTGTATTATTGAGAACCAAGAAAGTTGTAGGCATTTAAAGTTTTAGCCAATCAGATTGCAGCACACGTGCATGTGCGTGCGTTCATGATTATTCTTATATATCATGCTGTAGATCTTCATAATGTAAGACTATGTTCAAAATTTCAAAGGATTTTGTCAGAAAACAAAATAGATATTTAGACTTTAAGTTTCAGCCAATCGCAGCGAAGGGCACCGCATGCGCGTGAGATCTTGCTATTTTGACCATGTCATCATGTCTATACTACTATTATATCCTTATATTATGAGTTTCAAAGCATTTCATCCAATATTTAAAAAGTTACGGCTAAATCTATTATATTGGTCATTTCACGTGTTACACGTGCGCGCACCTGCACGCACGTGCGCGCAAAATGACCTTCGTTCCGCACATCTACATAACATACCTAGTGACCCTAAAAAGGTTTCACCTAGATCGGATGAGTAGTTTACGAGAACACTCGCGGACAAAAAAGTACCGGAGAACAAAGAAAAAATTCAGAAAAAGTAAAAACAATATGTTCCCAAACTTCGTTTGGGGAACATAATAACTAGATGAGATCTCGTTGCGAGCAACGAGTAGGTCTTCCGTTGAATTTCTCGATAAGATGAGATGTGATATTGACTGAGATATTCGTTAAAAGAGAATGTCATTAAGTTTTCCTTCATTTCTTTTTAAGTTTCTTATTTTTATCATGATATTCTGAACATGTTTTGTTCAATATAGCTTATAAAAATACTCCCTCTTTTCGAGATATAAAGCATCAAAGATATAGCATTTTGGCCCCCTGCAACCACTAATTACGTAACATATGATCAAAACTTTATAATGTATTGTTGCAAATCATTAAGATGAATATCTTTGCTTCTCATAATGGATACTTATAAAAAAACATTGATCATGAAAGAGTTGAAGATGAAATACTTTTGACCCCTAATTTAAGGAGTCAGCCCTTTTTTCTTGATATCAAATGAAAGGTCTTGTGATTTTGAAGATTTTTTTGTTCAACACTTAGTCAGAGATTTCTATTCGTTGTGGAGATATGCTAAATAAAAATATTTCAGGGTCACTCCTACAAGTCCTCAATGGGGTCGTTTTACTAAAATTCAAAGTATGCATATTGCTTAGAACATTATTCTTGTCATCTTTTGTTCATATTGCTTATCAAAATATTCCCCCTTTTCGAGATATAAAGCATCAAAGATTTGACATTCTGGCCCCTTCTGACCCCTTTTTACGTAATATGATCAAAGTTGTATTATATATTGTTGCAAATCTTTCAGATAAATACATGTACTTTTTCTTCAGTAATGTAAAACAGAATATTGATCATTAGAGAGTTATAGATGAAAGACTTTTGGCCCCTTTGAGCACCTAATTTGAGGGGTCAGCCCCTTTTTCTTGATATCAAACGAAAGGTATTGTGATTTTAAAGACTTTTTGTTCTACAACTATTCAGAATTTCTTTTCGTTTTGGAGATGTGCTTTATATAAATGTTATGGGACCACCCCTACAAGTCCTTAATGGGGCCATTTTACAAAAAATCAAAGTATGCATATTGTTTAGATCATTATTCTGACCATCTTTTGTTCACTATTGCTGATCAAAATTGTCCCCCTTTTCGAGATATGAAGTGTCAAAGATTTAGCATTCTGGCCCCTGGTGACCCCTAATTGCGTAATATATGACCAAAATAGTATAATATATTGTTTCAAATCGTTAAAATGAACAACTTTGCTTCTGTAATGTATCACCAAATATTGATCATTAAAGAGTTAAAGATGAAAGATTTCTGGCCCCTCTGAGCCCCTAATTTGAGGGGTCAGCCCCTTTTTCTTGATATCAAACGAAAGGTCTTGTGATTTTAAAGATTTTTTGTTCTACAACTATTCAGAGATTTCTTTTCGTTTAGAAGATATGCTTAATATAAATATTTAGGGGCCACCCCTACAAGTCCTTAATGGAGCCATTTTACAAAAATTCAAAGTGTGCATATTGTTTAGATCATTATTCTGACCATCTTTTGTTCAATATTGCTGATCAAAATTGTCCCCCTTTTCGAGATATGAAGTGTCAAAGATTTAGCATTCTGGCCCCTGGTGACCCCTAATTACGTAATATATGACCAAAATAGTATAATATATTGTTGCAAATCATTAAAATGAACAACTTTGCTTCTGTAATGTATAACAAAAATATTGATCATTAAAGAGTTAAAGATGAAAGACTTTTGGCCCCTCTGAGCCCCCAATTTGAGGAGTAAGCCCCTTTTTCTTGATATCTGACAAAAGGTCTTGGGATTTCAAAGACTTTTTGTTCTACAACTATTCAGAGATTTCTTTTCGTTTAGAAGATATGCTTAATATAAATATTTAGGGGCCACCCCTACAAGTCCTTAATGGGGCCATTTTACAAAAATTCAAAGTGTGCATATTGTTTAGATCATTATTCTGACCATCTTTTGTTCAATATTGCTTATCAAACTTGTCCCCCTTTTCGAGATATGAAGCGTCAAAGATTTAGCATTCTGGCCCCTGGTGACCCCTTATTACGTAACATATGACCAAAATAGTATAATATATTGTTGCAAATCGTTAAAATTAACAACTTTGCTTCTGTAATGTATTACAAAATATTGATCATTAAAGAGTTAAAGATGAAAGACTTCTGGCCCCTCTGAGCCCCTAATTTGATGAGTCAGCCCCATTTTCTTCATATCATGTAATAGTTCTTGTAATTCTGCACAACTTTCGTTCAATATGTCTTAACAAATTATAAAGAGATAAGAAGATATGAAACAAAAGGTGTCAAATTTTGTGAGATGTTTCTGAGATATTTTTTCGGGCCCTACCGAGCTCCGGCGCCTTTTGCGCTAGAAAGATTTGGACACCAGCTCGCAACTCTACAATTCTTCCTTTACTTTCACTAAAAATCTTAAGTCAATATCTTAAGTCGTTTCGGAGGAGTTTCCGGACAAGCCTACCCTCTAAAAATCAGAAAATTCATAATATCTCGAGATAGAAAGTGACGTCATCGCCGAAAAAAATTTCCAATAAGGTTCAGACCAATACCTATCAGATCTGAAAGATTGATTAAATCGGATGAGCCACTACCGAGAACTCGCGTGCACAAAATCGGTAAGAATAATAATAATAGGGAAAAAGAAACCGAACGAAAACAATAAGGTCTTCCGTTGGAAACGGAAGACCTTAATAAGAAACAGAGTAAAAACAATATGTTCCCCAACTTCGTTTGGGGAACATAACAAAAAGAAGGAGAGTTATGATGATAGTCTGGATTTATTTTACATTCCGGAAGTGTGTGTCAATGTTTGATGTCATAATATCATAATCAGCAAGAAAGAATAAAAAATAAAAAAGTTGTACAGTAACTGAATGAAATAACATTAGATCAGTTACAAAACTCCTGAAAGTTTCATTAAAATTATATTTTGTAATTTAATCTTGGAAGAAAAATATGAATTTTTAAAGGGATAAAATTTTGTATTGGATCAAACAGTCCTGTATTGCTTTATGTTTTCTTCTATTTGCACTAAATTGTTAAAAGTGCATTGTTTACTTGTATGATAAGATTATCTTAAGGCTTCCATTAAAATCTGAAGTGATATGATTTTTACAAAAAAATCATAATATTTTTTACAAAAATTTAAATGTATGCCGATATGTGATCAATTTGTCAGAGATTCACAGAGATTGTCATGCGCAATCAATGGGTATTTTAAGAAACATACAAGATCATAAACAATTGATAGAAACATGTTTTCAAGAATGAAGAACAAATTCAAGAAATATGTTAATAGTAACCTAAAAACAAAATTCATGATAAACATGATGTCTGGGGCTTTTCTATATGTAGCAGTTAACCTTTATCATCTGCATTTAGGCTTCATGTTTCTCACTTGATTCGATACGCAAGACATTTTCTACGTACGAGCAATTTTTGAAACGGGGGAACCGATGAACAAACAAGATGGCAGAACAAGTATCATTTAAAGTCATCATTTTGCAAGTTCTTGGTCATAACAGTGACCATATCAGCAAAATCAATCTTTTTAAAATCAAGTATTCGTCAATTACTTTTTATACGAACTTTTCCGTTGCCCCATTACATGAAAAGGAGCACGGGCAAGTGGGACAATTCGACAATGCATGTATATTTACTCGTCCATGGCACCTGGTCCCATCTCTGATGTTTTAGATTGATTTCAGTTTAAAGTATTGAAGTTCAGGGAGAGTTGAATTAATGGTTCATAAGATACTTATGTTCGATTAAAAAAAGTCTTCAAATCCGATAGTGACCTTGTAGGAAAATCTATCATTAAGTTGCCACTTGCCTTAAGTTTTCATATAGTTTGGTAATGCATGTACATTAATTTCACATTTAGATGTCCTATCATAACAAGAAGCAACAAATGGCACATTTAGATGTTTGAAAGAGGATGCCTACCTCTTTGTAGCGCCTGATCCAATCTTTGATGTTCGAAGAGATTCAAGTTTTCTCTGCTTCCCATTCGTTTCTTTCAATTGACTTTTAATATTGATTGTGCATGTTCCTTTTTTTCAATTTAATCATAAAGCTCTTGACAAACACTTTAAAATCTAAGCCTTCATTCCATTAAAATATATAACTAATAAATTTAATGTAGCATAAAATATCTGACTTATTTGCATTTAAAATGCACACAACTTATGTAAAAAATATAAATACTTAACGAGGCCCAATCTAGTTGAAAATAACGAAAACGGAATGATAAAAAATTTTGATTCTTAGAAATATTTTGTATGTATTATGCTTAGAAAAATTACAATGAAATTTTATTACCTTGCCTTTATTGTAGTCAAATGGGGGCACTGTCAAAATATGGACCATTTTTTTTGTCATTTTATACACAATTACATAGTAAAACCCTCTAATAGACAAAGAAATTGAAAATTTAAAAAAATATATATGATGAAATATTTTGTTTTTCACATATATCATGCAATTTTCATTCTTCTTATAAAAAATGAAAAGAAAATTAAAGGTAGCCTTTATTGCAGTGAAAAGGGGGGCATATCAAAACACAAAATTAGCACTTATTTTATCCAAATAGACATGAAATAAGTCGCCATGGGTGTACATAACATCAACAAACGATTACAATACGGTATTAGTTTCTAAAAAATGAATAATTCTTACATTTTGAAATAATTTTCTTTTAATGCTTTCTTTTTTTTTTATACGCAACGTTATTAAACGTGGAAAAGGGGGAGGGAGGGGGTAAAGGCGACAAATGACGAATTTTACTAATATCATGTAATATATAGAAAAATAAAATATATCGGGGGTTGCATTGAAATGATTCATAGACTGATTTTTTTTAAATCAAGCTAATTCATGCATATCTAAGTCCTCAATAAAAAAAGGGGGGTGTATAAAGACTTCAACATATTCAAGGAGAAAGACTAAAATTGTTTACTTTTGGTTTGCAATGTTTGTTTTTTTAACTCACAAATTGAAATAAAACAAGGTAAAATTAATGAATATGTACCAAGAAATTGATACCTCAAAATAAATCATGTTCCAAAGTTGTTTATCACTTTAATTTTTTTTTCAAACATGTATATAATAATATTTACATTTGCAAATGTTTTCCTTTATATAACACTACTGAAGGCAAGCGATTTTATAACTGTGTAAATACAGGTATGGGGTCAAGAGGTCATTGATGTGCGTTTGGATAAACGTTCGACGTAATTTCTCTGTGACGTCATAAAGGGTCGACGCGCGTTTAGTGGATTACATACATGCCGTTGGGTTTGAAAAATTAACGCATTTCACACGTTAAAAGTAACAATCAGGCAAATATAAAGTATGAATAAGTCAAAAATGTAAATATAAGTAATAAGGTATCATTTTTTGAGTTTTATTGAGATGTAAAACGGGTTGGCACATGATCAAATCTTCCATAAAGCCCTTCGGGCTTTATGGGATTTGATCACGTGACCAACCCGTTTTACATCTCAATAAAACTCAAAAAATGATACCTTATTTCTTAAGTAATACCAGCTTTCAACATGTACAGTCTATAGGGTTACCAGGTATGCAAGGGCAGCGAAACATTTTAGCGCAATTTGACGTCATTTTAATTGTGATGTTATTGTATTCAATTGTGACGACAGTCAAGGGTACTGTGACGTGCATGAGTCGACGCTGCGTTAAAACGTATGCGCAGTTCAACTTGATCAGGCCTCGTTAAATTTGAAAAAGTTAGAATGTAATTTTATTGCAATTTTAGCAACTAAAGTCCAGGATTCGTATGCATAGAAATTCTAAGAATTTTCTTAAGTATATGCTTAAATTTCTTAAGCATATTCTTAGCTGAGTAACATGCTTCATTTCCATTGCATAAAAATTCAAGCAACATACTTAGCAATTCTTAGCTAAGCATATCGCAAGATGCTTAAGTACACTGTTGTCATGTCAATAAAGTCACTTCCGCTTTCACTTAAACGTAAACAAACACATGCCATGAGAAAGAAACAAGGATCGACATAAGATTAGGAAAGTATTATTCCTATTAAATTAATTATTCTTCCTCTTATAACTATTTCTTGTTATATTTTGATCACTTTAACAGATCAAAATATTTTGTTTGATATTGATGACATGTGTTATCTTATCAGAGAGAGAGAGAGAGATATGAATAAACCGTGGAGGATGTAGCCTAGAGGAAAAAATTGCATACTTGAGAGGAAGAGCGAATCGAATTAATTTTTAAATTATTTTCCTTAGAATTAGAGGACATATAAGGTATACACTTTTTCCATAATGAATTTAGGTTTAAGTCCTTTCAAATGTGTGTATATAATCTGTGTAATATTTGGTACTTTTACAGTTATTATCTCTCTCTCACTTTCTCTCTCTCTTTAGGCATTAATTGAATGATAATTACATGAAAATTACGTATTATATGGGATACATGTAAGAATAATTTAACATAAATTGAAGTACACTAGTGATCTAAAAAAGGACGACTGCATTGTCACGGGTGCTTACAAAACTACACAACAATTAACTTACTTCAATTCTTAGAATGTTTTGAAAATCAATCGCTCGCATCTTCATAAGTCTATAAAGGCCAATATTATCCTAAAGTGAATTTAGGTCTAGGAAGCCACATAATAAAGTGGATAAATGCAGATTGTGTTTTATACTTTAATTATTATTGTGTAATTAGCTCTTAGAAATATCTTGAGCTATATGCTTAAGGACTTAAGACAGGTATAGACCATGCTTAACTTTAAGCATATGCTGAGCATATACTTAGGAGTTGAGAAGTTTTATGCAACATTCTAAGCAATATGCTAAATACAATTTCAATCTGCTAAGTAGAAAAAACAGTTCTTAAGTAAATGCTTATGCATACGAATATGATGATTGTTTATAACGGATCTCTGATGTAAAGGATGATAATCTTGAAACATATTTTTGTTGATAGATATATGAAAAGGGACGTGGGTACTTTAAACTTCTTTTCCCGTATAATGCTGAATAAACATCGGTAAAGGAAGATTTTTCGAACAAAATAAAAAAAAATGGGGGGGATGTCACAAAGGATATACGGAAGAACATTCATACAACGCATCAATCTTTCTTCCCGCAACAATTTTTTAACATCCTGTGTAATTCATATCTCAGTATATCGACAGCTATTTATTGTGGTAGGGGGTTTAAAGAATAATAGAACAGGGAATACGCAAGGAATGACAAAACAATATACCATGTGATACATTTGTTGTTTTGATGTACTCATCCATGACCATATTAATATTTAAATACTTAACCGCACTACGAACGGGTGGAAAAGTCGAACTTTTAAATTACGCAAGCCTAGGATTTGTTTTAAATAGATCACAACTGTTTACTTTTTAACGCTTTAGTCAAGTATGCGAGATGTCTCGAGTCCTGATCGTCATGTTCGGGATTGATTTAGTTCAAGGACTGTTTCCATTTACGGACTACAATGTCCGTCTCCAGTTTAGTAAGTATTCATAACTTAGTAACCTTCAGTATTTTTTTTCTTGTTCGAGGTGACTGTTAAACGTAATGTATATATATAATTATGTGTACAGTAAACATTGCGCAAGATAAGTAATTTAACAACGCTATACTGGAGACAACCTGCATATATGTATACGGAATAGCATACAAATGCTATTCCGTAATATACGCAAGGCTAAATGATCAAATATCTGACTTTTAAAATGTGTTTTCCTTCAAACTTATATACATGTACACTAATGCAAACAACATTAAATAACTGCTTTGGATTTTTTCTTCTATTTTATAGATGATGTCAAAGTTAATGTTACACACTTAAGAGACAGAGAAATACGATCTGCTGATTCATCTGAACAAAGTGTCATATCCTTTTACATCAAAGATGAATTAATAGAATTCAAACTAACAAGTAACAGGGGATTACACAAAAACGTGCCAGTATATACAACTGATAATAAGGGCAGCGTAAAAATACAGCATTTATCACAGCCGGAAAGTAAACAACAGGTGTGGTTCTAAACACTATAGTTTACAATGACTCCTACTTTAAATTTATTGTACATTGTTAATGAAGTATAGCTTGTGTACTTATTAAACAAATTTTTATTTCCGCTTATCGTATTTGATTTAAAAAACAATATTTCAATTATGATGGATTTTTTGTGTATCTAGCCCAGTTTTAACACGGAAATGATTTTTTTTTATTTTTGCAATGTCATGCTTTAAGGACATACAAGGCTTTCAACAAACATATGGTTAACATTAACATTGAAGTATTCCAAAAAAAAACAAAAGTTGTTTAGCACTCATAAAATCTTTTTGAATAATAAAATGAGTTGCATCTTTACTTAAAAATTCTTTTTTAACAGGTCAAATTTTATCAAGATGCTACAAAACATAGAGCAGCTTTTATTATGATACAAAATTCTTCCTCACAATGCATGGTATGTTATTTTAATGGGGTTAAAATTGTCTAGAATTGTTTTAAATCTTAAAAAGATATTTCAAAAAAAATTAATAAACCACTGCATATTTACAGAAAACAAACTTGACAAATCTCCATCTTGTTAATTTGATTTTTCATTACAATTTAAAAACAAATAAACACCAAATAACACAGAAGGCTTTATCTACGAAACATATTTACATTTTTGTAAATATAAAAAAGCTGACAAAGAGATCATTTCACATAAATTTCAAGATCCGAAAAAGATACTTACTTACGTCTATTTTCAATGGAAATATTTATGAGATAGGTACAAAAATATTTATATGAGATTACAAGCTTAAGGATATGTTGAATGAGCTGAAATGAATCATAGTTTATCATTTTATATGTTGTTAATATCATGTACGATAATTCACCTTTTTATTGATAATCTTACCAATCTTTGAAACTTTTTTCTAATATTTTAAATATTTTTTCATCAAAATAGACAGGAGTGTTTTTACACAGAAAAAATGAGTATCTAATTGAGCCAGAACCAAAAGCCTGTTTGTCTGACTCTGGCGGAGATATAAAATACAAGGTTGTACAGTTAGACCAGACACGCCATACCTTTTCATCGAATTCTGCCAAGTGAGTAAAAAATTTACTAAACATAGTATTCTATTTTCATAATACAAACTTAGTATTTTAGTTTACTAATGGTAACCCTTAATGAAATACGTACACCAAAAGCGAAATAGTACGTCTGTGTATTATTTTATTCTTCTTCTTGGCTTAAGGTTAAAACATTTAATAATGCTGAATTTTTATTTCAGTGTAAAATATAAAGGTTTTTTGCTGAAGATTTCAAGAATATTTTTATCATTAGAAATTATAAATGAACTATGTTTCTCATTTGTACGAGTTAAACTTTCAATATGTGGTTTTTAGATCTGCTTAAACATTGTATCTGTGCAATTAAATGAAAGTGTGTAATGTGAAGATAACACCAAAAATCGATTCTTTATAAGAAGATCCTCTAATCTCAATATTCAATTTTGCATATATATATATGGCACGCCAAATTCACAAAAATGAAATAAACCTAGTTTCACATTTGATAAACTAGGTTTATCGACTGTAAACTATAGTTTACAAACCGTAAAACTATAGTTAACGATTCGTTAAGTATAGTTTTCATCTATAAAACTATATTTAACGGTTGTTAACTATAGTTAACGAATGATAATCTAAGTTTATCTGTCTGTAATAAGCGTTAACAATAGATTTTGTTGATAAACATAGATTCACTTTCGAAATAATTAAAAGGGGAAATGTAGTTAAAGTTGTTAATCAAGTTTACAAA